>NC_061103.1:41197726-41207726 GCF_015104395.2 Macrobrachium nipponense
TCTCTCTCTCTCTCTCTCTCTGGAAGAGTCAGAGTAACTAAAGAGATTACTAATATTCCAAAGTCTCTCGAGTATGATACCTACTCTTCGAGAACACACACCCTCTCTCTCTCTCTCTCTCTCTCTCTCTCTCTCTCCTCTCTCGTGTTCGTGACCCATAAACCAACATCTCATTTCCATGCATTGCCTGGCCTTTTACTCTGGCTCTCATTATCATGAAGCCTTGGTGCCAGGGAGGTCCTAATCCGGGATAATTATTGATACCACGAAAATAGCGCGCTCTTATTTATTCTTATTTTTTCCGTCTTCCTTTCATCTTGTACCTGCGGCAGAGATGAATTTATTTAACGTCGAATTAACAAAGGTCGGTTACGTCGTTTACTCTTGGCTGTGTGTGTCTTTGATTATATAATTAGAGATCATTTGCACATTTGTGGAGTGCTGTTTTCGTATTATGTAAACAAAACGAATATTAGCAAGCCTTCGTAACTCAGTCTATTTGTTCTTTTTTTGGAACATATTTTATTTTCGAAAACGAAAATTCTGTTGGTTATATCACAATTTTCTAAAATATTTTTTTTTCGTTCTCTACTGAACAACATATCAAATTATTTATTAATTGTCGGTACTGAAGAATGCGTAAGACCGTAAGATCATATATATATATATATATATATATATATATATATATATATATATATATATATATATATATACATTTATATTTTTTTGTTACTTTTTATTTTCGTAAACGAGAATCTGTTTGACGAAAATGCTATTGTTTATATCACATTTTTTTAAAATATTTTTCTTCGTTCCCTACTAAAGAATATATCGAATTACATATTTATTGATATCGGTGTACGAGAATGGGTTAGACCATTGGTCACATCACAATTTTGTTAATGTTCGTCTTCGTTTATTATAGATATAATATAAAAATTCTTTTATTCTTTACGATAATGATATTTTTTCCTTATTAGTTACACATTGTCTTCGTTTATTATAAATATAATATTTTAAAAAATTTCTTACGATGATGAGATTGTTTTCTTTCCTTGTTACACATTTATTTTACATCATTGCTCATTTAATGTTTATAAAACCTGACCAGATGATTGATCAAGGAGCCGTAATGTTGTCAATCATATTAATATCAATACTCAAATATTTATGTTTCTGTATAGCAGCCGAAGTTCCACTGTATTCTATTAATTTCTACCTCCGTTAGTGAGATGGATTTTAAAATCATGCGTAAATGATAATTCTTCTTAGTGTTTAAATTACATCATTACATGAATATCATATATGTAAAAAAATATGTAAAGGGCTTTCAATCACAAACAACAGGAAGGAAACGTCAAACACAACAAAACTAAACAACCAAACAGGTTGTTATGACAAAGTGCCAATTAACCCCAGCCATATTATGTAAAAAAAAAAAAAAAAAAGTTTAAAAAACGAAAAATCTCAAAAACAGAGATAAAAGGAATATTAATATTCATACGGTTGAAAGCAAATGCTTTCATGAAACTCAAAGGGAGAACTTTTTGGAACATAAATAAATCATGGGTGAACTGTGGAACGGATGTTTAAAAGCTCCCCACACCCCCTCTCTTTTTTTTTTTTTTTTTTTTTTTTTTTTTTTTGCTCTTCAGAAAGGTACCATTACCCAAATAGAATTTTAAAAAATACAAAATACTGACGTGTTGGAACCAGGGGGGGAATGGAAAGAACGTAATTTTATTCTGCTTTTAAGCTTACTGGACGAGAAATTGTTACAAGCTAATCATATATTTATTTTGTCTGGAATAATTCGTCTGTTTTCTAAGTTTATTAAAAAGAATATTTTTCTAGTTAATTCTGTGTTTTCTTTGTATGGGATAATTCGTCTGTTTTCTAAGATTATTTAAAAAAAAATTCTAGTTAATTCTGTTTATTTTGTCTGCGATAATTCGTCTGCATTCTAAGTTTATTTGAAAAATAATTTTCTAGTTAATTCTGTGTATATTTAGTATGGTATAATTCGTCTGTTTTCCAAGTTTATTGAAAAATAATTTTCTAGTTAATTCTATGTTAATTTTGTCTGGGATAATTCGTCTACATTCTAAGTTTATTTAAAAAATAATTTCCTAGTTAATTCTGTGTTTATTTTGTCTGGAATAATTCGTCTGTTTTCTAAGGTATTAAAAGAATAATTTTCTAGTTAATTCTGTGTTTATTTAGTATGGAATAATTCGTCATTTCTAAGATTATTAAAAAAATTTCTAGTTAATTCTATATTTATTTTGTCTGGGGTAATTCGTCTATTTTCCAAGTTTATTTTAAAAGTATTTTTCTAGTTAATTCTGTGTTTATTTTGTCTGAGATAATTCGTTTGCATTCTAAGTTTATTTGAAAAATAATTTCCTAGTTAATTTTGTGTTTATTTTGTCTGGTATAATTCGTCTGTTTCCCAAGTTTATTAAAAAATAATTTTCTGGCTAATTCTATGTTAATTTTGTCTGGAATAATTCTTCTACATTCTAAGTTTATTTGAAAAATAATTTCCTAGTTAATTTTGTGTTTATTTTGTCTGGTATAATTCGTCTGTTTCCCAAGTTTATTAAAAAAATAATTTTCTAGTTAATTCTATGTTAATTTTCTCAGGGATAATTCGTCTACATTCTAAGTTTATTTTAAAAATAATTTCTTTGTTAATTCTGTGTTTATTTAGTATGGAATAATTCGTTTATATTGTAAGTTTAGTAAAAAAAAGTTATTTTCGGGTTAATACTGTTTATGTAGTCTCGAATAATTTGTCTGTTCTGTAAGATTATTTTTAAAATATTATAATTATTTTATGACCAATTACTTTGTGATAATTCGTCTGTATTCCAAGTTTATTCATAAATTTATCAATGTCAGTGGCCAATCAATTATTATATTCCATAATACAGGACTTTCACAAGTCACAGATGAATATAATCGATTATTTGAAATATAATGGTACCCAAAAACCGATGTGTATCGTAAAAAGGTGCATTTGAAAATACTTACAAAAAAAAACAAACTTATACAGAGCATCCAAGTAAATTTTACATCACAAAAAAAGGCAACAAATTTTGCAAGACATGTTACGTCAGCAATAAATCTCATCTTCTAGCAAAGCAATTTTCTCAGGTAGAACTCTGAAGTATTTTTGCTATTTATGGCAAACTAACTATCTCTCTCTCTCTCTCTCTCTCTCTCTCTCTCTCTCTCTCTCTCTCTCTCTCATTCTCTCTCTATCTCTCTTCCTCGTCCTTAATCTCTCCTCAATCTCTCTCTCCACTCATCTCTCTCTCTCTCTCTCTCAGAAGTTCCGTTGGATTATTCCTGAAATAAGATTGTGAAGAAACTCATAGAAACAGTCTTGCAACAATTTATGGCAAGAGACTCTCTCTCTCTCTCTCTCTCTCTCTCTCTCTCTCTCTCTCTCTCTCTCTCGAGTAATGCCATTTTCCTTGGTGAGACGTACCTGTGCACAGTCTGATAAATCAACCGATATCACGCGATTAACATGCGACTAGAAAACAAATTATATTTTGAAGTGTTCGTGAACTGTCGGCGATAAGATTAGTGTGAAAATAGTAGGATAAAGCGTCTACTAAGTTAGTTTACCGATTGAAGTATTGTAAATCAGATCAAGATGGCTGTAAACTCAGAATGCGGGAGGAGATGGCGAAATCTTGCTCTTCTTGCAGATCTGCAATATGAGTTTGCAGGAAGGGAACTGGCATTTCTCATATACGAGATCAATAACAGCCCTAATCAAAAAGACACAAAAGTATTCATAGACATATTGGAAGGATATGACACTTCAAACTGGAATAAATCATCAGAAAACATCATGAAAATAATTAAAGGAGTTCCAAATAAAATTCAAGTGGTCAAGAGACTTGTAAAGAAAATTTACATCAATCAACATATTACGACAAAGAAAATTAATAAGGTGAACATTGGGAATATACTAATTGATGCAATAGGAAAAAAGAATGCCAAAAGCATGCAAACTGTGTAAGGTGTGGTATAGCATAGTCAATCCACAAAACCTGATCAGAAAATGTTCAGCATGTAACGCATCCACAATGTGCTGAGGTCATGCAAAATATGTGTAGGGACACCAGAGTATTTTGCTCAACATGTCTCTCATGGATAGACAATGTTATGTCAAGACTTAATGTGCAAATAGTAGAAGATGAAGAAGAAGAGGAAGAGGAAAACGGAAGAGAAGAAAACAAAACTGAAATGACAGAAAAAAAATAATGAAAACAAAGAACAAGACAAGAGTATGGATGCAGAGATACTCATAGATAATACATATGAGGCAATCAAGCAGCATACAGACGAAGAAATAAATTATGACATGACAACACAAAATAAAATCCCGAAGAGGCTTTACTTAGATCTGCATACTGATGGGATAGCGATAGAAAAAATAGAAAAGAAAGACAAAGTCCGCACCCTTTTGAAAAGAGGGAATTGCAGATTCAGTAAAAGATGTTACTACAAACAAACCAAGGTATGTCACAACTATGAAATCTATGGTAAATGTGAGTACCTAGACGGCTATGAGGATGAATACAGAGATCTTGATCCAAAAATATGCAAAAACTTAAAAGAAGGAAAAGGATGTAAGTTCGACAAAAAATGTAAATATCTGCACACTGTAGCCATGAATCAAATCAATAAAATAATCAATTAGATAATAAAATCCAAAATAGAAAAGAAACAAATAAAGAGATATGGAGTGTCAGCAAAGAATTTCCAAGCATCAGCTCCAAGATACAGCCCAAGATACAGCTCAAGAGATAAGTACTGTGTATACCATGCTAGGGGATGATGCAGATACGGAGAAAATTGCAGATTCAGACACAAAATGAATAATTATGATGAAGGAAGATCAAATATTTTGGAAAAGTTGGATTTTTTAATGTCAGAATTTCTGGAAATGAAGAAAAGAACAACATACCAGAACAGGAAAGAGACATGGGAAAATCTCTATTATTACCCATATTAAATGAAGGAGATAACACACAAACCATCATAGTGATGAATGCGCAGGGTTTAGTTACGAGTAACTCAAAAAGAAAAATAGAGTTCTTAGAAGAACTAATCCAAATTGAAAAGAAAATAGATATAATGAATATAAGTGAAACCTGGTATTCCCAAGAGACTGGGAATGATGATCAAATAAAAGGGTTCCAAACTTATAGATCAGATAGAAAAAAATAGGAATCAAGGGAGAACCACAAAATATGGGAAAGACAAAAAACAAGGAAAAATATATGAGAAATATAGTAACTCAGAATGTGAACTAATAGCGGTAGAATTTGAATCTGAAAAATTAATGAAATATTAATATATAGACCTCCTAATACTAAAGAGTTTGACACAATAATAGAAAAATTGGATGATATATATAGAAATCACAAGGAATGGACTATTCTCCTATCCGGAGACTTTAACTTTCCTTTCATAAACTGGAAAGAATGAATAGGAGATTGTGGTTGTATTTATACATATAAAAAAGAGAGTAATAGTAATGCAGAAGATAAGAGGCAATTCGAAAAGCTATTAGATATGCTACTAGAATACAACATTCAACAAATAAATCACTTGCCAACAAGAAAGGAAAATACTTTAGACCTAGTATTTGTGAACGAGGTGAATTATGTTAAAGAAATAATAGTTTATAATGCAAGTATTTCAGGCCATAATGTCATAGAATTAACAGTCCATTCCAAAGCAAGTGAAAACAGAGATAAGCAAGAAATGAAAAAGTGGGAAGGATATGGAAAATACAATTTCTACAGTAAAAATATAAAATGGTCAGAAATAAATGAAGAATTAAACAAAGATTGGGATAACATTTTCGTAAGTGATGATATACAGGTAAATATGGAGATGTTATATAAAATATTAGAGAAAATAGTGGATAAATATATACCGAAGAAGAAAAGTAAACAATCAAAAGAAAATGAAAAACAGGACTTGGAAGAAAAAACCCTAGTAAATATCAAGCAAAACCCCAAACTCGTATGCAAAAAGGATGAATAAAAGAAGAATAGAAATAGGCCCTCTAAGAATTGAAGGGAGATTAACAAATAAAAAAAAGGAAATATGCAACATATTGGCAGAAAGATATAAGAAAGAATTCACCCCTAGAATTGATAATGAGGATAATGATACAGAAATAAGGGATGAAAATAGTGAATATTTATCAGGCATAGATATTAATGAAGCCGATATTGTGCAGGCTATTAATGAAATTGAAAATGGAGCTGCAGCTGGGCCTGATGGTGTCCCTGCTATTTTGTTAAAGAAAGTAGTTCATTCTATCGCAAAGCCACTTGCATTATTATTAAGACAAAGTGTAGATACAGGCAAGATTTATGGTGAGCGCAAATTAGCATATATTACCCCTACTTTCAAAAGTGGATCAAGACTAGAGGCAAGTAATTATAGGCCTGTGAGTCTTACATCACACATTATGAAAGTATATGAAAGGGTAATGAAGAAAAATATTATGAAACATTTAATAAAAAATAATTTGTTTAATATAGGACAACATGGTTTTGTACCTGGAAAAAGTACACAAACCCAACTGTTAGTCCACCGTGAGAACATATACAAAATTATGAAAAATGGAAATGAAACAGATGTGGTTTATCTAGACTTTGCAAAAGCTTTTGACAAGGTTGATCATAATATATTAACGAAGAAAATTAAAGAACATAATATAGTGAACAAAGTAGGAAGATGGATAAAAGAATTTTTACACAACATAAAACAGATATTTATTGCAAACGATGAGAAATCGGATGAAGCTAAGGTAATATCCGGTGTGCCACAAGGTACGGTGTTAGCTGCATTACTGTTTGTTATTATGATTGCAGGCATAGACAGTAATGTTAAGGACTCGGTAGTGAGTAATTTCGGCGATGACACAAGAATAAGTAGAGAAATTACTTGTGATGAAGATAGGAACGCGCTACAAAGACACCTTAACAAAGTATATCATTGGGCAGAGGTAAATAGGATGGTATTTAACTCTGATAAATTTGAATCAATAAATTATGGAGATAGAGAAGGAAAGCTATATGCATATAGGGGACCTAATAATGAGACAATCACAAATAAGGAAGTAAAATGTAAAGCAAAAATGGGAATGTTGTTACGGCAAAATGTAAGGAAGCAAAATGTAAAGCAAAAATGGGAATGTTGTTACGGTACTTCAAAACAAGAAAAGCTGAACACATGATTATGCTTTATAAAATGTATGTTCGTAGTCCACTTGAATATTGCAATGTGATATGGTACCCACACTATCAAAAGGATACTGCACAAATAGAGTGTACAAAGGTCCTTTACAGCTAGAATAGAAGTTAAGGATCTTGACTACTGGGAAAGACTACAATCTTTAAAATTATATAGTCTACAAAGGAGAAGAGAACGCTACATGATAATTCAGGCATAGAAACAGATAGAAGGAATTGCCAAAAACATCATGGAGCTAAAAATATCAGAAAGAGCAAGCAGAGGTAGATTAATAGTGCCCAAAACTATACAGGAAAAAAAGCGAAAACCACAGGACATTAATCCACTACGCACCAGCATCGACAATGCAGCATCTATTCAATGCGTTGCCAGCTCATCTGAGGAATATATCAGGAGTGAGCGTAGATGTGTTTAAGAATAAGCTCGACAAATATCTAAGCTGCATCCCAGACCATCCAAGATTGGAAGATGCAAAATATACCGGAAGATGTACTAGCAACTCTCTGATAGACATTAGAGGTGTCTCACACTGAGGGACCTGTGGCAACCCAAACAAGATGTAAGGTCTGTAAGGTAAGCTCTCTCTCTCTCTCTCTCTCTCTCTCTCTCTCTCTCTCTCTCTCTGAGGGACGTCACTCACTAATGACAATCACTTCAACTCGATCCTTCTGGAAAATTACACTGTATGACAAAGGACTCTCTCTCTCTCTCTCTCTCTCTCTCTCTCTCTCTCTCTCTCTCTCTCTCTCTCTCTCTTACTCCAGACAATCTTCTAAACTCCATCCTTCTGAATAATTACTTGTTTGTACGTATTATATAAGGAGATATGAGTAGGAAATATGAAGAATAAGAAATACGGCATTTGATCAAGTTTGAGTTAATCAAGAAAAGTTAAGAATTGATTTCTTACTCTTCCTAACTTCCAGATCTCAATATTGCTGTAAATTGAAGTTTTTGATTTTTCATTCCAATTTCTCGAGTTTTCCTCAATTTCCAAAAATAACTTTTATTCAAGATATCTCCCAAGACCAAGCTGCTTCAAATCAGTTTCAGGCGGTGCTTGTTTATATACCTAATAAATTCAGATTTATTGGAAAATTTACTGAATTTATCCGTAATAAACTTTCGAAAGGAGTGTGGGAGCTTGGACGCTTCCAAAATGTGTAATATTTGATTAAAGAACTCAGCAATGTATTTTGAATTTTTGCGAAATATTTATTGGTAATAGTTCTCAACAATATATTTTGATAATTTTCCAAAATTATATAATACTAATTGTAGTTCTCAACAATATATTTTGAACATTTTCGAAAAATATATGATACGTAATTAGATGATTCAACAGTATATTTCAGAACTTTCCCAATAATATATTACTTAATAATATTTTTAAACAATATAATCTGAAACATGTACAAAAATATAAAATACTTAATAATTTTTCTCGACAATATATTTTTAAACATTTCCCAAAAATATAAAATACTCAATAAAAGTTCTCAACAATATAATTTCAAACATTTCCAAAGATATAAAATACTTAATAATATTTCTCAACAATTTATTTGGAAATATTTCCTAAAATATCATTGAAACATTTAAAAAAATTTTAATTACTCAATAAAAGTTCTCAACAGTATATTTTGAAACATTTTCACAAATTTAAAATACTTAATGATATTTCTCAATAATATTCTTTGAAACATTTTAAACAATATGAAATACTCAATAAAAGTTCTCAGCAGTATATTTTGAAACCTTTCCAAAAATATAAAATACTCAATAATTTTTCTCAACAATATATTTTGAAACATTTTCAAAAATATAAAATACTTAATGATATTCCTCAGCAATATTCTTTGAAATAAAAAGTGCACACAGGTAATGCAGTCTAGACGAGAAATGAATCAAAAAGAGGTATTCTAATTTAAAAAACAAAGCACACTCAATTTTGAAAAAGCGACGAGTGGCAGGATTAAAATTCCAGAATGAAAAAAAAACACTCCATATTCCTCGTGGTTGAATGACGTCACGGTCTAAATTTGGCAACTTCTGTTTGCTAGAGATGTTCTGTTGTTTTTTTTTTTTTTTTTTTTTTTTTTTTTGAGTGGTATATTTATCAAATGGGCGTGAGACAGGCGTGTTTCTCTACGGCACCTACGCTCGTCAGGTTTCTTATTTTATTCTATTTTTTTTGTAGTTTTATATTTTCATTCTTTTTCTACGTTGTTGAATAAAGAGTTGGGCGCATGCGCATACACACGCAGATATATGTATATATATATATATCATATATATATATATATATATATATATATATATATATGTGTGTGTATATATTATATATATATATATATATAGTATATATATATATATAAATATGTATATATCTATATACAGACAGAACAACGACAGACAGACAGAGACAGAGACAGACAGACATTCTCCTCGAAAGAAAGGAATAAACAAGACAAGAAAATAGAGATGAATGATAAAAAAAAACTGAATAAATAAGTAAGAACATCTGAATAGATAAACAGAGAAAGGAACGAGAATGAAATCGAAAGATACCCAGAAATCCCCCCCCCCCCACAAAAAAAAAAAAAAAAAAAAAAAAAAAAAAAAGAAACTCTTCTCGGGAGAAATAAGTCGAGGAAGGACAGATCGAAGAAGAAGCTGTCAAGATGTCGCCTTGGTG
>NC_061103.1:41212726-41215226 GCF_015104395.2 Macrobrachium nipponense
TGTATTCCACTGAATTCAATACATATCAGCCTGACTTGTATTCAGCTGAACTCAATATATATCAGTTTGAGTTGCATTCAACTGAATGCAATATATATCAGGTGAGTTGTAGTCAACTGAATTCAATATATAACAGTTTGAGTTGTATTCCACTGAATTCAATATATATCATGTAGATGATTTGCTTGAATTCTCTTTTTCTTCTTCTTTTTCATAATTGGACGTCATGAATGGAATGTTAAAAGCTCTGGACGCATCACTTCTTGTTTGTCTTGCACTTGAGGACGAAGGCCACACGAGTCATTTGCCATGATAATATGTTCCTTTGTATCTAATGTCATTTTAATTTTAACACTTTTTCCATTATGGTACGAGAAGATTAATATATAATATAATGTCACGATGGCTTAATTAAGACTGGAAGGTTAATACTGTAGAGTCAATTAACACAGGTGGTATAATGTCATTTTAACATCAGTGACAGTTGGAGATTTAGTATTTCGGATTTATTTATTTATTTATTTTTGTGTGTGCCTTTTTGTATCGAATATAATTTTAATTTAACACTTTTTCCATTATGGTATGAGAGAATTGTGTTTATATATATATAATGTCAAGGAGACTTTATAAAGAGTATTTTGAACACAATTACGAATTAGGGCATAATATTCAACTTAATTATTTTGTGCCACTTTGTACCGAATGAAATCCATTATGGTATGAGATGATTTTTTACTTATAATTTTTTGCCGTTTTTATAAAAAAAAATGTTATTCAATTCCTTCAAACCAGGTTACAATTAAAAACGCTTAGGAATAACGCTGTATATACTTGTGGAATAATATATAATAAGCAGAACCAGCCATATTTATTTATTTATTTATTTATTTATCTATATATCTATTCCAACCAACCCCCTCCACCCGCCCACCCAAAGCATGACATCCTGTAACTTTAGAATACGAAATTGCACTTCCAGTGCAAATATCGTCTTCCAAGTTGCCGAGAAAAAGTCAACACAATTTACAAGGAGGAGAGAGAGAGAGAGAGAGAGAGAGAGAGAGAGAGAGAGAGAGAGAGAGAGATCCAGCCCGAGCTGTATAATCTGTCCCTCAATCGTGATGCAAAATGATAAGTAAATTTAGACCGAGTTGGAAAATATATGTGTAGATAGATATATCACACGAGCTTCACGTTTCCGAGTCTTCAGAAGAGATGCCTTGAATTGAACTCCTGGAGCTTTTGAAGAAGAAGAAGAGGAGGAGGAGGAGGAGGAGGAGGAGAAGGAAGGAATTAAAATCAAGGACAGAAATGCAATGCTATAAAATGACGCCATTAGTGATGACTCGCGCGAGGCGCGCCATCAAATGCAATCTTTTTGAAAGTGGAGAGATCTGAAAGCGATGCCTCCTCCTCCTCCTCCTCCTCCTCCTCCTCCTCCTCCTCCTCTTATCTTCTTGCTAGATTTCAACAATTATTGGTAATATCACGTATGTTAATCACTGTTTTACTTATTCCCATTGTTATTGAGGTATTGAATTTATATCAAAACAGTTGATTAAAATGCAAAACCACAGAGAGAGAGAGAGAGAGAGAGAGAGAGAGAGAGAGAGAGAGAGAGAGAAATTATTTGATTATTTAGACAAACTGCAAAGGGCCCAGGGTACTACCTTGTGGAATACCTGATTTGTTAAATGTAAACTCACTGAATTGAGAGCAATTGACTGCTGTAGGATGCCTAAACTACAAAGATCTTGCAATTAACTTGCAACATCTGAGTTGCAAAGTTATTTATATAATGAACCAACTTTAACCCAAACTCTACCGAGATATCAATTAAATGAAAGTGAAAATAACTTTCTGGGTCGAAATTTTCAAGTATGAAAAGATCTCACAAATAGGCGGAAGTAATATGAATTTCTAAAGTGGATTAATGTCCTATGTATATGCAGCGTGTCAGGTTATTTGTATGCAAATAGAGACAGTCTGAAATTCATAGATTTCGTTGCTGATATTTGCAAAACTGAAAATGAAATGTTTTGCACCGTTAAGGATTGTATAATTATATATCACTGTGTAATGTGTAACATGTTTTATTAGCTGGTTTTATTGTGTGATTTTTATTGCATTATTCATTTGGGTGTAGTTTCCTATCACTATGATGAGATATTCATGAAAATATTATCTAATAAGAATAAAAAAACTAAATTTAATTTCTAGGCAGAAGCCAGATGATATACGTATCATTAGCCATTTATTACCCATTTTACTCTTGTCTAAACCAAAATAAGAGATTGGTAATGATACTACTAGCTAATGAATTGCATGGGCCTTATAGATTGTCTTTGGGAGTCGTGAATTAATATAATAATTATATAATATATATTATATATTATATATATTATATTATATATTATTATAATATATAATTGTAGTATGTATGTGTGTGTGTGTGTAAATCTAAGTAAATTATTCTGTTAAAACAGGATACGTCTCAAGT
>NC_061103.1:41220226-41230226 GCF_015104395.2 Macrobrachium nipponense
TTCCAAAAAAATTTTCAAAAAACTTCATAACTTCATTGGTAATTAAACTTCTTCTTCTTGAGAAGTTTGGATTGACGCGTCTTCCTGGATTTGTTATGGTTCGGAAAATTCGAGTAAATAATTCGACTCGATGATAAACAAGTATAAAAAAAAAAAAAAAAAAAAAAAAAAAAAAAAAATAAAAAAAAAAAAAAAAAAAAAAAAAAAAAAAAAAAAAAAAAAAAAAAAAAAAAAAAAAAAAAAAAAAAAAGGCGCCGAAGTTTCTCCGGCGCAGTCGAGTTTTCTGTACAGCCGCCACCGCGTGTAATCAAGACCACCAAAAATAGATATATCTCTCGGTGGTCTGTATGAGCCGCGGCGTATGAAACCTTAACCACTGCCTGGTGGTGGCCTGTCCTGTATCGTTGCCAGACGCATGATGATGGCTAACTTTAGCACGAGATAACATAAAAACTACTGAGGCTAGAGGGCTGCAATTTGATATGTTTGATGATTGGAGGGTGGTTGATCAGCATACCAATTTGCAACCCTCTAGCCTCAGTAGTTTTTCAGATCTGAGGGCGGACAGAAAAACGTGCGGACGGACGGAAAGAGTAAGAAGAGGCGAGAGGATATGCAGAAAAAACAAGATCCCACAATAATAAAAAAAAGACTGATTCCCATCGTAATCCCACTGATCCCCACAACTCGTTATCCAACGAGATTAAGTTACCGCTTTGTTTGAAAGGGAACTGGAATATCCCATTGCCGACCGATTCCCGATACATTCTACAAAAAGCAAAAACGCTGAAGCCGTTTCCTGCTTTCAAAGGATGCTTTGAAGAACGCAGCTTTCTCATAGGAGCTACCTGACCATCGTCACAGTGTTCCATAACAGTTTAACGTTGTTCTACCTTCTTCATCTTCTTCTTCTTCTTCTTCTTCTTCTTCTTCCTCTTCTTCTCAATATTACTCAACAGTACACCATTTCTCTGTCTTCTTCTTCTTCTTCGTCTTCTTCTCCTACTTCTTCTTCTTCTTTTAGAATCGTGCACAAAAAATACACCAGCCAGAAATTAGGTAAACAACCCTGGCCATTAACTCAATATTACTCAACAGTATACCATTTCTCTGTCTTCTTCTTCTTCTTCTTCTTCTTCTTCTTCTTCTTCTCCTCCTCCTCCTCTTCTTCTTCTTCTTCTTCTTCTCCTCCTCCTCCTCCTCCTCCTCTTCTCCTTCTTCTTGAATCGTGCACAAACAAACTCAAATAGACTCGCCAGAACTCCAGTAAACAAGCGACATTTGCATAGCAACGGGAATCCCCCCCCCCTCGCCCCCCCCCACCCCCTCCCCGCCACTCCCACCCAATCCCCCACCCCACCGTCAACCCTTTCCTGGTTCTAACTACATTTAGCAGGAAAATGGATCTTGTGTGTTCCAATTACATTTCTTGGGGAGAAATTGTTTATATTCCATCTTACAGACGCTTCGGTTTGAGTCAGTCTCTCTCTCTCTCTCTCTCTCTCCCTCTCTCTCTCTCTCTCTAAGAATAAGAATCGAGTAGAATTTCCTTGTCTCTCTTGTTGGATATCTGTTATTTTTTTTACAGTCATTATTATTCGCGTCTATCTGTCTCAAATCGAGTAGAATTTCCTTGTCTTTCATGTTGAATATATGTTGTTTTTTTTTACAGTCATTATTATTCGCGTCTATTTGTTCTCCTTTCGTGAAACGAGCAATGCATCTCTACCCTAATTCTATTCTTCTTCCAATTTAATACTTTTGTATTAATTTATTAATTCGATTTATTTTTATTTTTATTTTTAATAGGTGAGATCTCTTTCTGTATTTATTTTTACCTTCTCTATTTCTTCCTAATATACACTTAAGTATTCTTTGGAAGCCTGAATTTCAGGTCAGTGCCCCTTGTATTGGGCTTGTTCCAAATGAATTGGTTTGATTTCTCCTGAATAAGAATAATAATAATAATAATAATAATAATAATAATAATAATAATTAATAACAATTGTAGAGAAAATGTAGACAAGTGTCAAAGAATCTCTGAGATTCTCAAATGTAATTTCATGATATTATTTCAGTAGAAATTATATACTAATAGTGATGTTCATTTTTAGTAGTACGTATATGTAGTTACATGATCTCTCTATTTCTGTGGATTATTTTCGAAGCATCTAAACAAGGATAAAACTCTCTGTCCTATTGACAAAATTGTCAAGTAAATACGAGGCTTCAGATTTGTATGAAGGAAAAAAATAATAGACAAATATAACAAGACTTGATCCGACCTCCATGGAGCACTGTTTCGCCAATGAAAATTAAAATACGCTTTTTTTTCTTGGTAATAATACTTTTGTGCTGTTAAACATACACATTATTTATTTTTTAAATTTTCATCCTAATAAAATTTTATAAATATCCTCTATTGCATCTAACACTCAACCCGGAGCACCTTTTTCTGACCTTTTCAGGCCTTTTCCCACCCCCCTAACAAGAAGAACAAGATAAAGTAGTTTGTAGGCTTACTCCCCGCGGAAGCAAAATAAATATATTAGTAAGACGGAAGATCTTTCCCCTCAAAGAATAAAGTGATTAGGTCTTGAACACATTAGAAAAAAATTCAAAAACTTAACAATTCAGATATATAGAAATGTTAATGTAGTTCGGAGATCTGTCAAGAAGGTCGAGAAAGCAGAAGAAAGAGGCAGATTCCAAAGCTTTGAGAGTAACGGGGACAGAAAATCTCTTCTGTGAAGGAAAATAAATATCAGAAAAACGAAGCAAAAAGCCAGAGATTAGACCTACGACTTTTCTCAACTTGTATATTGTAAGTCCTCTGAAAGGAAGCTTTGTAAATTGTTTTTGGGAGGAAGATCTTTTGTTGCTCTGCAAATTGTTTTTTTTCTTTTTTTGTTCTCCCTATTGTTCCCTGATTCCGTATTGTTTCGTAGGTCGTGGGTTATAGAAAAAAAATAAAGCCATAAGCGGCCTTCGCCTCTGAAGAATAATAAATACTCGTAGTCACGAGGTGCATGTTCCAATTCTTCCATGGAAACAACATACATACATACACACATACATATATATACATATATATATATATATATATATATATATATATATATATATATATATATATGTGTGTGTGTGTGTATTTGTCTGTGTATATATATACATATATTTGTATATATCATATACATATAAATATATATTCATGAAATTATATATGTATATCTCTATATATACGTATATCTATTTATCATTATATATATATATGTGTGTGTGTGTGTTGTATGTGTAACATATACATATACATTCCCCATTCCCATTACATCCCCCCCCCCCCCTTCACCCCAGAATCACCGGAAGCAAATACCTCCCCAAGACCACCGTCCGGTTTCCAACTCTCTCGTTTGGACACAAAGACCAGGGATAGAATGGGAGAAGGAAAAGAATGTGATCATTCAATTCCTGGACCTGGAATTTCACACATCCTCGCTTCCCCTTGCTGGCAATTCCCAAAAGGGGGTGGTGGGGGACGGGGTTCCCCTCCGGGGACCAATTTTGAGTGACCCATATGCAGGAACGAATGACCAGGGTAAAGACGCGAGGGTGTAAAAGTTTCCTTCTTCTTCTTCTTCTTCTTCTTCTTCTTCTTCTTCTTCTTTATTTCTTCTTCTTCTTCTTCTTCTTCTTCTTCTTCTTCTTCTTCTTCTTCTTCTCAAAATATTTATTTTGGAAAAATATAACTGTACGTTTACATCTGTTGAATATTTTTTTCCTTTTTTTTTACTTTTTCCAGCAGTGATTTTTTACAGTTAGGGAAATGGAATATTGAGGTGAAAGATTTTTTTTACATTTACAAAATACCCAAAAGTATCATTTTATAAACTTTATTGTGCCATTTGGTTTAGTTATCTTTATAAAAAAAAGGAACCCCATAGACACTTCAGGATAATAGCCCAACCAAATGCCTCACTTACAAGAGCCCAGAGCTCTGTGCAAGGAGCCCAGAGCTCTGTACAAGAGCCCAGAGATCTCTACAAGAGCCCTGAGCTCTGTACAAGAGGCCTGAGCTCTGTACAAGAGCCCAGAGCTCTGTGCAAGAGCCCTGAGCTCTGTACAATAGTCCTGAGCTCTGTACAAGACCCAGAGCTCTGTGCAAGAGCCCTGAGCTCTGTACAATAGTCCTGAGTTCTGTACAAGACCCAGAGCTCTGTACAAGAAGCCCAGAGCTTTGTACAAGGGGCCAGAGCTCTGCACAAGAGCCCAGAGCTCTGTATAAGAAGCATAGAGCTCTGCTTTCAGTACCAGTTACAAGACAGTTTCTTTAAGCAGCACTTGAAGACAGTTTCATTTAGCAACAGCAAAAGAAAGTTTCATTCACCAACAGTTATAAAAAATTCCTTACAGCAAAAAAAAACAGTTTCATTCACTAGCATTTGAAGACAGTTTCAGATAGCCACAGTTTAATAAAGTTATTCAACAACATATGAAGACAGTTTCATATAGCCACATTTTGACAGTTTCATTCAACAACAGTAGAAGACAGCTTCATATAGCCACAGTTTGATAAAGTTTCATTCAACAACAGTTGAAGACAGTTTAATAACATTTCATTCACTAACTGTGGAAGACAGTTTCATGTAGCCACAGTTTGATAGTTTCACTCAACAATAGTTGAAGACAGTTTCATATAGACACAGTTTGATAAAGTTTCATTCAACAACAGTTGAAGACAGTTTAATAACATTTCATTTTCACTAACAGCAACAGTGAAGACAGTTTATCATTTGTAGGCACAGTTTGATAGTTTCACTCAACAATAGTTGAAGACAGTTTCATATAGCCACAGTTTGTTAAAGTTTCACTCACTAACAATTGAAGACAGTTTGATAAAATTTCATTCACTAACAGTTGAAGACAGTTTCATGTAGCCACAGTTTGATAAAGTTTCACTCAACAACAGTTGAAGACAGTTTCATATAGCCACAGTTTGATAATTACATTCAACAACAGTTAAAGACCGTTTCATATAGACACAGTTTGATAAAGTTTCATTCACTACAGTTGAAGACAGTTTGATATAGCCACAGTTTAATGAAATTCCAATCAACAACAGATGAAGACAATTTCATATAGACACAGTTTGTTAAGGTTTCACTCACTAACAGTTGGAGACAGTTTGATAAAATTTCATTCACTAACAGTTGAAGACAGTTTGATAAAATTTCATTCACTAACAGTTGAAGACAGTTTGATAAATTTTCATTCACTAACAGTTGAAGACAGTTTGATAAAATTTTATTCACTAACAGTTGATGACAGTTTGATAAAATTTCATTGACTAACAATGGAAGACAGTTTGATAAAATTTCATTCACTAACAATTGAAGACATTTTGATAAAATTTCATTCACTAACAGTTGATGACAGTTTCATATAGCCACAGTTTAATAAAATTCCAATCAACAACAGATGAAGGCAGTTTCAATAGCCACAGTTAAATAAAGTTTAATTCAGCAACAGTTAAAGACAGTTTCGTCCCGTTCCCTCAGGAGAGAGGAAGTCACCTTCCCCGTGGTCCCTCCCGACAGTTTCGGGTTCATTTGCATACGTATGACATTGTAAGACTTCAACTACACAACAGCTGCAATGAATGAATACTTGCTCGCTCGCTTCAAACCCTTCTCTGCTACTCGTGTCCAGAATGGGTTTAAAATTTGTTTTGAATGAGACTGAGGTCAGAATATAATAATAATAATAATAATAATAATAATAATAATAATAATAATAAATAATAATAATAATAATAATAATAATATGTATGCTGGAAAAAACAGACCTTTCAAACACGTTTTATTAAAAATAATAGCAGAATTTACAGAAGTATAATAATAATAATAATAATAATAATAATTAATCTAATAATAATGATCTTCCAGGGCGACTCACTGTCCCACTACTCTTCGTAGTAGCCATGATTCCCATTGACAAAAGTACTACAGAAGATGGATGCCGGGTACCAACTCAAGAAAAGAGGCAACAGAATCAACCATCTGATGTTCATGGACGACATCAAGCTGTATGGTAAGAGCATCAAGGAAATAGATACCCTAATCCAGACTGTAAGGATTGTATCTGGGGACATCAGGATGGAGTTTGGATTAGAAAAATGCGCCTTAGTCAACATACAAAAAAGGCAAAGTAACGAGAACTGAAGGGATAAAGCTACCAGATGGGAGCAACATCAAACACATAGATGAGACAGGATACAAATACCTGGGAATAATGGAAGGAGGGGATATAAAACACCAAGAGAGGAAGGACACGATCAGGAAAGAATATATGCAGAGACTCAAAGCGATACTCAAGTCAAAACTCAACGCTGGAAATATGATAAAAGCCATAAAAGCCACACATGGGCAGTGCCAGTAATCAGATACAGCGCAGGAATAGTGGGATGGACGAAGGCAGAACTCCGCAGCATAGATCAGAAAACCAGGAAAACATATGACAATACACAAAGCACTACACCCAAGAGCAAATACGGACAGACTATACATAACACGAAAGGAAGGAGGGAGAGGACTACTAAGTATAGAGGACTGCGTCAACATCGAAAACAGAGCACTGGGGCAATATCTGAAAACCAGTGAAGACGAGTGGCTCAAACGTGCATGGGAAGAAGGACTAATAAAAGTAGACGAAGACCCAGAAATATACAGAGACAGGAGAAAGACAGACAGAACAGAGGACTGGCACAACAAACCAATGCACGGACAATACATGAGACAGACTAAAGAACTAGCCAGCGATGACAATTGGCAATGGCTACACAGGGGAGAGCTAAAGAAGGAAACTGAAGGAATGATAACAGCGGCACAAGATCAGGCCCTAAGAACCAGATATGTTCAAAGAACGATAGACGGAAATAACATCTCTCCCATATGTAGGAAGTGCAATACGAAAAATGAAACCATAAACCACATAGCAAGTGAATGCCCGGCACTTGCGCAGAACCAGTACAAAAAGAGGCATGATTCAGTAGCAAAAGCCCTCCACTAGAGCCTGTGCAAGAAACATCAGCTGCCTTGCAGTAATAAGTGGTACGAGCACCAACCTGAGGGAGTGATAGAAAACGATCAGGCAAAGATCCTCTGGGACTATGGTATCAGAACGGATAGGGTGATACGTGCAAACAGACCAGACGTGACTTTGATTGACAAAGTCAAGAAGAAAGTATCACTCATTGATGTCGCAATACCATGGGACACCAGAGTTGAAGAGAAAGAGAGGGAAAAAAATGGATAAGTATCAAGATCTGAAAATAGAAATAAGAAGGATATGGGATATACCAGTGGAAATCATACCCATAATCATAGGAGCACTAGGCACGATCCCAAGATCCCTGAAAAGGAATCTGGAAAAACTAGAGGCTGAAGTAGCTCCAGGACTCATGCAGAAGAGTGTGACCCTAGAAACGGCACACATAGTAAGGAGAGTGATGGACTCCTAAGGAGGCAGGATGCAACCCGGAACCCCACACTATAAATACCACCCAGTCGAACTGGAGGAGCAAAAAAAAAAATAATAATAATAATAATATGTATGCTGGAAGCACACCTTCTTTCAAATACGTTTCATTAAAAATAATGGCAGAATTCACAGATAATAATAATAATAATAATAATAATAATAATAATAATAATAATAATAATAATAATAATAATAATAATAATAATAATAATAATAATAATAATAATAATAATAATATGTATGCTGGAAACAGACCTTATTTCAAAAACGTTTTATTAAAAATAATGGCAGAATTCACAGAATTGATTTTATAAAAAACTCTTTCAATTCTCCTTATGATTTGTCTTTCTGGCACGCTGCTATTACAGAAAGACAAATCATAAGGAGAATTGAAAGAATTTTGTATTAAATCAAATCTGTGAATTCTGCCATTATTTTTAATAAAATAATAATATAATAAAATAATACTAATGATTAATAATAATCTGACTATACAAAAACTTAGTTTTTTGTACTTGTTCACAAATAGGTTGTTTGAAGAGGGGTAGTTGGCTCTTCACGCTTTTCCATAGACCTTTCCTAAACCCCCGAAACAACAAGAACAAAGTAGTTTACTTACTTACTCCCCGAGTAAGCGAAAATAGATATATGACAAAGGGATTGTAGAACTACGCTTATTGTGACCCAGAGAGGCAGATTTATGACAAAACTTAGACAAAAGGGATTGTACCACGCGAAGCGTGACAAGGAGACAATCTGATATATCTTATAATAGCCCAAGGGAGCTACATACAGACCAAAGGTTCCAGCTTAGTGCACACTTTGAAGTAATTGGATGACGCAATTACGTATATTAGAGTGGAAAAGATGAAAGAACGGGCGTTGAGTTGGGCAGTAGACAAAGAATCAGATGAAACTGGAGATTAATTGTGGCTTCTGTTTTCACCTGTGTGAGTATCCAGGTGAATTTATTATGATTAGGTAATAAGCCACTTTTCTTAATTATATTTATATACATATATATTATAAATATTAGGCTAATTTTTGGCCACTGATATCCTTCAAGTCATCAGATCTATTTAATTACTAAGGTAATTAAGCCACTTTTTTAAATATATGTATGTGTATATATATATCTTATATATATATATATATATATATATATATATATATATATATATATATATATATGTATATATATGATATCATATAATATATATACATATACATGTAAATTTAGCCTAATTTTGGCTATTGACATCCTACAAGTCATCAGATCTATTCAAATACTAGCTGTCATTATTCTGTGACTCAGAATCGAGTGACTATTGTGTCATATTTTTTAAAGGTTTTTGCACTAGAAACACACGAGAGAGAGAGAGTAGAGAGAGAGAGGGAAGAGAGGAGAGAGGAAAGAGATGGGAGAGAGACGGATAGAGGGAGAGAGGAGAGAGGATGAGCGAGGAGAGAGAGAGAGAGAAGAGATTGCAAACCAACGTATCAAAATAGTTAAAAACAAAAACACCATATATCTTAACATATACAGATTATTGGGGAGGAAAAAAAACTACTTGAGAGGTGAGAGAAGAGAGAGGATAAGAGGAGGGAGAGAGAAGAAGGAGGGGCGAGAAGTAGAGAGAGAGAGAAGAAATTGATTGCAAACCGCAACGTATCAAAAATAAAATAAAAAAAAACACCAACACACATATATTTATGTATATACAGATATGGGGAGAAAAAGAAAACTACGAGAGAGAGAGAGAGAGAGAAAGAGAGAGAGATTAAAAACCAACGTATCAAAACTATAAAAACACACACACATACACATATAAATATGCATGTACAGATATGGGTAGAAAAAGAATTATTGAGAAAGAGAGAGAGAGAGAGATTGCAAACCAACGTATCAAAACTCCCGTTTCCAATTCCAAGTTTTACCCCTTGAGGAAGACTGGAGATTGGAGCCCAGGATAGAGAAAGGAAGACGTGGAAAAAGACGCCCAGCCGACCAAATCTAATTCAGAGGCCCACTGCCCCGTTTCGTGAATTCAGAAAAAAAAAAAAAAAAGGAAGGATTTTATTTTGGGGGTCTTTTGGAAAATCTCAGAAGAATTCAATTATATGGATATGACGAATTTCAGATGGACATGTAAAGTGTATATATTGGATTTATATGTGGCTACACATTATAGGAGTAGTAATGTTATTTATCAATAGTAGTAGTAGTAGTAGCAGTGATACGGGTGGCGTTACAACGGCTCCGAGTAGTAGTAGTAGCAGTGATACGGGTGGCGTTACAACGGCTCCAAGAGTCTTGAAATGAAGAATTATAAAGAGGAAATGCTAGCCATACAACAGGACAAAACAAAATACAAGGTTTTTCATTAATAGGTCACTTTAAGCCTATTAAATCATTTTTCTGTATACAGGAAGAACTTCCAGGACCATAACCGATCTCTTGTCT
>NC_061103.1:41232726-41250226 GCF_015104395.2 Macrobrachium nipponense
TCCTGTCCACAGATACAGCAGACTTCTCACTTCCCCCCAATTAAAACTTCAAAGTTCCTCATTATCTCCTCATTTATTACGCTTCCAAACTTGACTCTCTCTCTCTCTCTCTCTCTCTCTCTCTCTCTCTCTCTCTCTCTCTCTCTCTCTTTCGAACTTTACACTTTAATAAGAAGGGGCTTCTTAATTTCATTTCTGATTGTTTCTTGGCCTTTTATTTTCTCTCTCTCTCTCTCTCTCTCTCTCTCTCTCTCTCTCTCTCTCTCTCTCTCTCTCCTTCATTTTTTATTATTTCCAAACCTTGTATTCTTGACCTTTCATTTAATCTCTCTCTCTCTCTCTCTCTCTCTCTCTCTCTCTCTCTCTCTCTAACTTGAAACTTTAATAAGAACGGGCTTCTTTTCATTTCTGATTGTTTCTTGGCCTTTTATTTACTCTCTCTCTCTCTCTCTCTCTCTCTCTCTCTCTCTCTCTCTCTCTCTCTCTCTCTCTCTCCATTTCAGATTACTTCCAAACCTTGTATTCATTATTTGAGATTATTTGGTAATCATGAGACGGGAAAAATATTCTAATATTTGTAACATAATTAGCTTGTAAAAATACTAATTTCTAATTTCAATAAGCATATTTCCTCTTTAGTATAAAGGATTTCTGAGACACAAAAATACTACAAGGTTCCTCTCTCTGTCCATGCCACTATTATCGCCATGATGAAATATAGGAGGTATTTGTCATAGTAACTGCTTTTAATCTTAGCGGTTTGGCTATGGGAAAACAGAATAGGGTTGGAATTCCTTTGCTCTTTGTATTCCTTTCAAAATAGTAATGATTTTGGTAATTTCCTAGATTCCTACTTGTATGGAATGGGATTTTTCAAAGGGAGGCAATTCAGGAATGTGAGTCCTCTTAGGTTATAGGTAAGTGGAGAATCTATGGGTATACTATTCCCTAAGAACGCCCTAACAGAATTTATTAAAACGTTCATTAAAATAGGTTGAAATGGATTCAAGTTTTAATTCAATAGGTGTAGTTACACCAAGGTTTTTATATGGCAATTTATGATTATCGTCTTCGTATCAAGCAATTGGTTTTTTTTGCAAGTTGAATAATAACTTAAATCGTCCCACTCGGTATAATAACTGTTAATAATCGATAAAGGCCATAACATAATGATAAATGAAATTATTGTTCACAGTATAATAACTAAAAATTATTTATACAAAAACTGTTATGAAAATAATTCAAAGGCTGGCTTCCACTTTTGGACCAAACACCGAACCAGCAGTCTTACATACAAAAGAAATTTAGCTGACGTTTCCTATGTATATCCTTGTAGGATTCGGTAGATATATCCATTTTGCACTGGGAAAAGTTGTAACGCAGCCTATGTCTTAAGTGACTCCAGTATTCAGGGCGAATGTGTTTCACACGAAATTTTGGCTGACTTGAAGCGGACGAATTATTCGTGTTTGAGATTAGAATACCGGAGGTCAGGTAAAATGTCTGTCTTTGTAAATGTTGTGCCATTTTTACAAAACTGCTATTAATTTATATATACCTATATTTATATTTATAAATATATTTATTTTTATTTAGAATTCTGGGGACCAGGAAAATGTCTATCTTTGTAAATATTGTGCTATTTTTATGAATTCAGCAATTAATTTATGATTGTCTATATAAATATAAATATATTTGCATTTATCTATGTTTATCTATATTTATGTAAAATGGCATCGAATAGAAAATGGAAGAAAGGGTATATTTTTAAACCTCGCAGTGAATCACAAAAGAGAAAAATGCAGCAGAAAATAACACAACTGATCCCCAAGTTTACCTGAAGAGACAGAGACCGGTATAATTAACGTCCACTCGACACACACCAATTTCATTAACCAGAAGTTCGGAGAATAAAGAGTAAGGGAAAGGCGACTCTTGAATTATTCAGGGAACGAGAGACAGAGGAAGTGAGTACTACATCAATATTCTTAACGTGACATTTGATAGACAGTAAGAAATGGAAGTGATCGCTGAGGATCTGTCTTGTACGGGAGAACAGATTTAATTTGTGAGCAAGTGAGGTTTCTAGGATTAATATTAACTCAACGAGGAAGGAATTTTTTGTGTAGAAGTTGAAATTTATCAATTATGGGTTTTTACGTAAAATTGACCAAAAATGTCTCAAACTTTCGAGATGGAAGGTTGTTTTAAATTATATACAATGACAAGACCGTAACTTCCTGGCATTCTAATGTTTAAGAAGTAGAAATATATTATTTATGGGTTTTTACGTTGAAAACATTTAAAGAAAAAAAATAGCGTATGTTTGGTAAACTTGGCAGAACTCAAGAGCGATACGTTTTGGAAAATTGATGGAGCCCAGAAATATCTAAAGCTTTCGAGGGATGGAAGGTTGTTTTAAATTATGTGCAATGACATGAATCACCGTTAAATTCACCAGGGCAAAAGCGATATCTCCGAAAAATCATCTCCAGTACGACGTAACAATTCCATTCCATATTTTCCCTCGCGGAACTTGGAATTATTTTCGACGAGCGGTAGGAAGAAAGGACAAGATCTTTTTTGATGATCCTCTGAGCCTCAGATCTTTCTTTTCTGGGGTTGGTGGCCGGAAGTGGTGGGTGTGGGAGGGGCAAGGCCGTTTGATCTTACGGTCTGTTTCTCAGAAATCACGTTACCAGGGAAGGCCCGCCCCGCCCCGCCCCCCTTGAATGATCTTGTTCCTCTGCTGGATAACCCCCCCCCCCCCCCCCCCCACCGCCACCCCTTCCCAATCTGCCGGAGAGGAGCTTGTGGGTTTCTACAAAGGAGTTTTGCGTGGTAGGCCACTTTCTCTTCGCCTTTCTTTATGTTTTTATATATTTTTACCATTCTTAAATTTCTAATCTGTTATTCCAAGATTTCTTCATAAATATCCCCCACATTTATTTATATTTTGTTCATTTTTATCTTTCATATCAAGGTCACTTTCCTCTTCAAATTCTTTATATTTTTTCATTTTTGAATCTTTTACTTCAAAGTTTTTTCATAAATATCCCCCAAGTCTTTTCTCTTTATATTTATTTATAATTTGTTCATTTTTAATCTGTTTTATCAAGGTCACTTTCTCTCCTAATTTCTTTATATAGTATATATATATATATATAATATAATATATAATATATATATTTATATATATATATATGATATATATAATATATATATATATTATTATATATATATTATATTATCGATATATATAGATATATAATATATAATATTATATATATTTAAATTTCTTTTTGTTTCAAATGTTTTCTTTTTCAAAATAAAATATCCCCCAAGGCTTTCTCTTTACATTTATTTATAATTTGTTCTTTTTCAATCTTTTTTTTATCAAGGTCACTTTCTCTCCAAATTTCTTCATATTTTTTTTTATTTTTAGGCATTTGTTTCAAGGTTTTTTCATAAATATCCCCTAAGGCTTTCTCTTCACATTTCTTTATGTTATGTTCATTTTTAATCTTTTATATCAAGGTCAGTTTCTCTTCACGTTTCTTTATATTTTTATCATTTTTAAAAATGTTTGTTTTATTTCAAGGTTTTTCATTAATATCCCCAAGACTTTCTCTTCACATTTATTTATACTTCTTTCATTTTTAATCGTTTATATGAAGGTCACTCTCTCTTCAAATTTCTTCATATTATTTTTCTATTTTCAGTCTTTTATTTCAAGGTTTCTTCATAAATATTCCCCAAGGCTTAAAGATTTTCGTGTTCAATAGGCCACTTTCTCTTTACATTTGCTTATAATATTAATTTAATTTTTTTAATCTTTTATTTCGAAGTGTCTTCACAGGCTTATATAAAGTACAGATAACGTGAAAAATAGTGAATTATTTCATTGTAGTACTTGACGTTTAATTTATCTTGTAAAAAGTTTATTTTTAGTTATGTGTTTTTCTTCACTGGTTAATGTTTCCTTTCGCATTGCTATAGACACACCCTCTCCCCCTACAACCCCATCCCAACCTACCTACCCAAATACACTCCATAACCCCCCACCCACTCCCCAAAATAGGAACAGAATAAAAAAATAACTAACTTTCTATGCCACGTAACCGAGAACTCAATCTGTATTCATTCTATTATTCCTTTTTGTCGAAGATCTCTTACACTCAAGAGTTTTCTTTGGTTTTAGAAAGATATCCTACATAATTCGTCTTCCTTACAAACGTAAGACAAGAAAGTTTCAAACTCCATTTCATCGCAGTCACTTCACTGACTGAATCCAAATTTAATTATGTCCTCCTGGTTGTTCCATTCTAAAGATTGTGATGATCATGTTAGCAGTTTTTGCAATCAAATTTTAAGGGTACCTCGCGCAACTCTCCTTTATTTTAGATACAACGGCTCGCCTTCACTGACTTCAAATTCCTTTCAAAGGATCTCTATCCGATCTTCTGGTGATTTTGAATGAAATCATTTTTAGCATTTCCTGGTTTTTTTCCCGAAGTCTCAATAAACAATCACGCAGCTTTTGGGGAATACTGAAATACGTCCTGAAGATTTTCGCGTGAGATTTTTTTTATTGCAAACTGGTAACTCTCTCTCTCTCTCTCTCTCTCTCTCTCTCTCTCTCTCACACACACACACACACACACTGCGTGGCATCTGTTTCTGGAGAATTAAATTTCCGAGGCTTCATGTGTCTGATCAGTGTCTCCCCTCGACTCGTGTTTACGTAATATCTCCGGAACTGAAGCCTACTCTATGGCGGCTGTTGCTGACTCCCGTGCAGACCTGACATGATATTTCTTCACTTTTAATTTTTAAATAGACAGCTTGTTGAATAGGATTGCTGCATCAGCTGAATTAATTTTGTATAGAGTCTTCTCTATTTTCCTTATTAAGGATTTCTCAATGTTGCTGAAACTGGCAAGCAACGTGCCAAAGGGGATCGTCAAATATGACTACACCGGATTTGACGATCCCCTTTGTCACCTTGCTTGCCAGTTTCAGCAACATTGAGAAATCCTTAATAAGGCAAAATAGAGAAGACTCTATACAAAATTAATGGAACTGATACAACAACCCTTTTCAACAAGACTTTTTGTTTAAAAGAGGGTCTACTCCCAAGTATAGACAGCTGTTAGAACCAAGGCCTCTATAATTCTCTATACTTTATCATGAATGGTTCTCTGATTGACAGGTGTAAACTCTCTATATTCCTGGAAGAGAATTTATTGTTTTATATATATATATATATATATATATATATATATATATATATATATATATATATATATATATATATATATATATATATATATATATATATATATATATATATATATATATATATAATATATATATATAAATATATATATATATATATATATATATATATATATAATATATATATATATATAAAAGTATAAACCACGGGGGAAAAATAAACAACGGAGTTTCCGCAAGATCTTTCGACGTTCAAACGTCCTTTACTTAGCAGATGAACTGACTACATGAGGAATAACAATACAAGCAGGTCGTATAACGACAGATAGGGATTATAAAGAGATTAGTACCTAGAATCCGACACACCTGGAAGATGAGTAACTTCTTCCCAAACAATACTAAACATGGGTAAAATTTAAAAAAACAAAAAGATTAAGTAAAATCTGCTCAGACACAAGGACAAGATAATAATACACACACACACACACACACACACACACACACACATATATATATATATATATATATATATATATATATATATATAATATTATATATATATACTATATAATAATATATATATATATATATATATATATATATATATACCTTGTGAGTCACAAAAAATGAAAAATTGGCCATATATATATATATATATATATATATATATATATATATATATATATATATATATATATGGCCAATTTTTCATTTTTTGTGACTGAACAAGGTAGTGAACTTGAAAACGTTCAGTACTCAAACTCTCTCTCTCTCTCTCTCTCTCTCTCTCTCTCTCTCTCTCTCTCTAATCGCCACCGAGGTGTAAAAAAAAACTCGCTCAGTTTTATGAACAGAATTTCATTATCATAAAAAAAACTCTTACGAATATCTCATAGGATGCAAAGAAAAATGGAAGAATTTATGTCCAATTTTATAGCCTATTTTATATCCTATTTTTTATACTCAAGGTCTTAGTAGTGTTTTTATTCGTCACTTTTCTTAATATTATTCTGAAAATGGCTTTGCATTAAATCTGGGTAATTAAAAATAAACAGGCCTATGAGAAATTTAATGGTCGGAGAATAATTGCTTATTTCCCTTCGGGTACGAAATTGATGCGGTTTTAAAAAGTCACGTGACCAGGGAATAAGGTAAACATCATATGTCTTATCGGTACATATTTGATTAATATATTTATGATTATATATTCTCATGATACATTATGAAAATCAAAAACTATTAGGAAATAATGAATGAATAATAAATTAAAAAATATAAATATAAATAGGTAAATAAATAAATATAGAGATGAATTTTTTCTATATATTTGATTGATAAATTTGTATTGACGCGGAATTATGTAAGCAAAATAATGACTGATTGAGTGATGAATAAGCAAATGGATTTATAAACGAATGAAAATAAACAAACGCAAAAATTTATTATTAAATTACTTCTATTTATTTATTCACCCTATTAGTTATTAATAAACAAATCAATTTCGAGGCCTGATAGAGTGATAGATAGATGAATAGAAAATGTTGAATAGATATGATGAAATAAGATAAAATATGATTAGATGCCCTTTAACAAGACCATCCACAATGCATTCAACCTTGTCTTCGCCAGAGCGCTTGCAAGCACTTAGAGATATTTCACTCACTTTCGCTAGCAAGATTGGGCCTGGGGGATGGGGGCGGAGTTGGTGGGGAGGGGGACGATTTGGAGGACCATGGATGCTAACATATCCCTTTTGGAGGGGTACCTACAGGATGCTGTCAGTATCCTTCGATGGAGGGAAATATGGCATATATTAGTAGGCCTACTTTGTCAGTTTTTTTGTTTTTTTTTTTTTTTAAAGTGGCTGAGATTTGCGTATTATTCAGTGTTCGTAATGATAATAATGATAATAATAATAATACTTTTATGCCCAACAAATTTGCATAGCAAAGAAAAATGCAAATTGACAGTGTAGAGCATTTTGCATATTGACAATATGGCCTATATAAATATGCCTAGGTTTTTGTTTGTTAATTTAAAGTGACTCAGATTTGCGTATTATTCAGTGTTCGTAATATAATAATAATAATAATAATAATAATAATAATAATAATAATAATAATAATAATTAATAATAATAATCATAATAATAAAATAATAATAAAATAATTTGATTCCTTGGGAAAGGATCTTTACCATAATTTCCTCAGTCTACTCAGCTGTAAATGAGTACCTATCCCTGATGGGGTAGGGTCCAGCTATGGGTTAAATAGCAAAACTCAGCAATGATGGAAAGAAATGAAGGAATAAACGACAACGACGTAAATGGAACCTCTGGCAACAGAGGAGCTTCGTCCGGCAACCAGGTATTCAACCCAATTGTAGGGGAAGATGGTCAGGTACTTGGAGGTCGTCATCCAGCAACTGATCACCACAACGACAGTAATCAACAGCCTGAGATTGGGAGCTACAGAGGCAAAAAGGAAGAAATGGACAAGAGAAGAAAATAAGGAAATATGGAGATGCTACATCAGAAGCAACCCGACGGAGAGAGGATATAGAAGAAGATTGGCCAACATCTGGAATGAGAGGAATAACACCCCCCAAACAGAGCAGAGGCTGGCAGACCAAGTAAGGAACATAAAGAAAAAGAACTGGCTCTCCCCAACAGAAAGAGAAGAACTGGAAAGGGAAATATCACACGACAACGAATTACACGAAGACGAACTGAGAGACGATGCCACAGAAGACGACAGGGAGGATGAGGTATCAAACAACGACACACGAAGAACACCGACGAAGTAACAGAGAGGACGGAATGGGTAGAGAAGATTAGACAATGGATGGAGCCAGATACAGAGAGAACAAAGATCCCCTCCATGAAAGCCTACAACCCCAAGAAATTAAGGGAGAAAACAAGTGAGGTCAATGAAATAATGGGCCTAATACACACCACCAGTATCACAGAAACAAATAACTTGACATATGCAGGAGCAAGATTAGTAGCAGAACTGATGGGGATTCGAACACCAACACCACCGTCACAACCAACCCAACAGAAACCAAAACAGCAACCTCCTGGAAAAGGCGCCTGGAAAAGCAAATCATGGTGATGAGATCTGACTTGAGTAAACTGAAAGAGATGGCAGAAAAAAGGCTAAGAAGCAAGAAAACAAGGGAGGAACTCAACGAGAAATACAAAGTACAAGAGAGGGGACTAAACAACACAATAGAAGATGTAAAACAGAGGCTTAAGGCCAAAGCACACAAGATCCAACGGTACATGAACAGGAATAAGGGATACCAACAGAACAAACTATTCGGAACCAACCAGAAAAGACTATACAGCCAACTAAGAGGGGAAGACAACCACCCAGAAATTCCTGAAGCCGAACCAAGTAAGAGACTCTGGGAAAACATATGGAGCAATCCGGTATCACACAACAAACATGCAACATGGCTCCAGGAAGTCAAGGAAGAAGAAACAGGGAGAATAAAACAAAGATTCACAGACATCACGACAGACACAGTCAGACACCAACTAAAGAAAATGCCAAACTGGAAAGCCCCAGGTCCGATGAAGTCCATGGATACTGGCTCAAAAACTTCAAGGCCCACTACACCCACGAATAGCAGAACAACTCCAGCATTGTATTTCAAATCACCAAGCACCCAAATGGATGACCACAGGAAGAACATCCTTAGTACAAAAAGACAAGAGTAAGGGAAATATAGCCAGTAACTACAGGCCTATCACCTGCCTACCAATAATGTGGAAGTTACTAACAGGTATCATCAGTGAAAGGCTATACAACTACCTAGAGGAGACAAACACCATCCCCCACCAACAGAAAGGCTGCAGAAGGAAGTGTAGGAGCACAAAAGACCAGCTCCTGATAGACAAAATGGTAATGAAGAACAGTAGGAGAAGGAAAACCAACCTAAGCATGGCATGGATAGACTATAAGAAAGCCTTCGACATGATACCACACACATGGCTAATAGAATGCCTGAAAATATATGGGGCAGAGGAAAAACACCACCATCAGCTTCCTCAAAAATACAATGCGCAACTGGAATACAATACTTACAAGCTCTGGAATAAGACTAGCAGAGGTTAATATCAGGAGAGGGATCTTCCAGGGCGACTCACTGTCCCCACTACTCTTCGTAGTAGCCATGATTTCCCATGACAAAAGTACTACAGAAGATGGATGCCGGTACCAACTCAAGAAAAGAGGCAACAGAATCAACCATCTGATGTTCATGGACGACATCAAGCTGTATGGTAAGAGCATCAAGGAAATAGATACCCTAATCCAGACTGTAAGGATTGTATCTGGGGACATCAGGATGGAGTTTGGAATAGAAAAATGCGCCTTAGTCAACATACAAAAAGGCAAAGTAACGAGAACTGAAGGGATAAAGCTACCAGATGGGAGCAACATCAAACACATAGATGAGACAGGATACAAATACCTGGGAATAATGGAAGGAGGAGATATTAAACACCAAGAGAGGAAGGACACGATCAGGAAAGAATATATGCAGAGACTCAAGGCGATACTCAAGTCAAAACTCAACGCCGGAAATATGATAAAAGCATAAACACATGGCAGTGCCAGTAATCAGATACAGCGCAGGAAATAGTGGAATGGACGAAGGCAGAACTCCGCAGCATAGATCAGAAAACCAGGAAACAAATGACAATACACAAAGCACTACACCCAAGAGCAAATACGGACAGACTATACATAACACGAAAGGAAGGAGGGAGAGGACTACTAAGTATAGAGGACTGTGTCAACATCGAAAACAGAGCACTGGGGCAATATCTGAAAACCAGTGAAGACAGTGGCTAAAGAGTGCATGGGAAGAAGGACTAATAAAAGTAGACGAAGACCCAGAAATATACAGAAACAGGAGAAAGACAGAAAGAACAGAAGACTGGCACAAACAAACCAATGCACGGACAATACATGAGACAGACTAAAGAACTAGCCAGCGATGACAATTGGCAATGGCTACAGAGGGGAGAGCTAAAGAAGGAAACTGAAGGAATGATAACAGCGGCACAAGATCAGGCACTAAGAACCAGATATGTTCAAAGTATGATAGACGGAAATAACATCTCTCCCATATGTAGGAAGTGCAATACGAAAAATGAAAACCATAAACCACATAGCAAGCGAATGCCCGGCACTTGCACAGAACCAGTACAAGAAGAGGCATGATTCAGTGGCAAAAGCCCTCCACTGGAGCCTGTGCAAGAAACATCAGCTACCTTGCAGTAATAAGTGGTACGAGCACCAACCTGAAGGAGTGATAGAAAACGATCAGGCAAAGATCCTCTGGGACTATGGTATCAGAACGGATAGGGTGATACGTGCAAACAGACCAGACGTGACGTTGATTGACAAAGTCAAGAAGAAAGTATCACTCATTGATGTCGCAATACCATGGGACACAAGAGTTGAAGAGAAAGAGAGGGAAAAAATGGATCAGTATCAAGATCTGAAAATAGAAATAAGAAGGATAGTGGGATATGCCAGTGGAAATCGTACCCATAATCATAGGAGCACTAGGCACGATCCCAAGATCCTTGAAAAGGAATCTAGAAAAACAGAGGCTGAAGTAGCTCCAGGACTCATGCAGAAGAGTGTGATCCTAGAAACGGCACACATAGTAAGAAAAGTGATGGACTCCTGAGGAGGCAGGATGCAACCCGGAACCCCACACTATAAATACCACCCAGTCGAATTGGAGGACTGTGATAGAGCAAAAAAAAAAAAAAAAACAAATAATAATAATAATAATACTTTTTTGCCCAACAAATTTGCAGGGCAAAAAAATGCAAATTGACAGGGCAGAGCATTTATATTACCAGAATGATATGGCACTCCTTGAACAAATCTATCCATCCACCACATTGAAAATATTCACCATCCGGTGAAAGTTGCATTTTCATATTGAGCAACAAACAAGGGAGTCTTTAGAATCACTCAGTCAACCCACACGAACATGAATAATTATTCAAATTGCACAACAAAACACGACGAATTTGACGGTGTATAATAATCGCAAGGACACTAAACTTAGTTGGAGTGAGATGTCACGTTCATTAGGACAGCATATAAATGGCGCCATCAAACGGAGAAATGTTCGCTCTCGCCCGAAAGCAGCTGCTTGGACGGGACGAACGGTATAGGTTGGGTGGCACCCAGAAGCCCCCAACTCACGTCACTCTGAACGAGGCCCGAAGGGGTAGTCTTCTGAGCGAAAAATATATATTAAAAAAAAATGTACCGAACCTTTTGTTTATTGGGTCGCTAGAATGCTTTTTTTTTTTTTATAGAGTTTTGCTGTTCGCGTTTGGCTACCGAAATGACATTGTGTGAAGAATTGTGTCGGTACAGCTAATCCGTAGAATTGTTTCGCCATGAAAAGGTTAAAAAATGGTTCTTTGTCGTTGTGTCTGAATGCACCAGCTTACTCGCGTTCTGTCCTAAATGGTCTGCTTTTATATTATTATATTATTCACTCGACGCGCATTTGTCATTTAAATAATAGCATGGACTTTATTGTAAAGCTGACAGCCTTGTGGTCTCACTGACTGGAAAAAGTGGAAAGCTTGTAACTGGCTTGGCCTGACTTTTTTCATATATAGGCCCAATAATCTCTTGGGCATAAGTATGGTTTTCTGCATATGCACGTCTATCAGTCTACACAGGTAATTGCTTTTGTTTTATTATCAGAGTCGGTCTTTGAAAAATGCTGAGACACCTCTCTCTCTCTCTCTCTCTCTCTCTCTCTCTCTCTCTCTCTCTCTCTCTCCTCTAAAAAATCGAAAATTCTTTGATGTTATGACCGCGCAGTCGTATTATTATTTTTTTATTATTATTATTATTATTATTATTATTATTATTATTATTATTATTATTATTATTATTATTATTATTATTATTATTAGCCACCTTGGTCAACCCAAAACCACATTGGAAAGTCGAAATGACCTTTCAATAATGGTGGCTATGGAAAATATTCATTCATCTAATTCAGAGTTGGTTTGTACACCACAATCAAAAATCCATTTCTTGATTGTCTAATCCTGAAATATCGCAACGCTTTTATGACGTTTTTCAATATAAAACAACTAAATATATGTGAATAACCTCTGCAATGAATCGCGACCTTCATTTTAGAATAGAGATACATAATTTAGACCTCGCTGTCTCGTACATTTATCAAGACGAAAGGAATGGAAACGTTTCCAATAATATTTAAATAGAGGTTAAGTCGTCCTTCTTAGAGAACCTACAGCCTCCCATAGCGTGTAGTTGTATCCGCTCGTTTGAAAGTCAAGGATATTATCTCTTTGAAGGAAGTCGAGATTTCACGTAACTATTCTATCGGTTTGTGACGAAAGACTTAGTAGATAAATGAAAAAGAGTGACAGGTAGAGTTTTCGTGAGTTATTTTCACATCTCCGGAAATTGATTTTCAACTGAATATCGTCGCCTAGAAATTGATTAGAGATGATAATATAAATTACTAGTAAAAGTTGACTGAAAGCTTATGAAATGAAGCAAGAGTTATTCAAATAGGATTCAGTTTCCCTTCTGCTGGAAATTCAGGAGTTAATGTTTAATATCTGATCGAAACGAGGGCTTGCCACCAAACGCTTTCTTCGTTGGCCAGGTAGTTAGCGTGACCTCGTTTTGATGCCTCGGGTGCGAGTTCGAATCTCCTATTTTTTTTTTTATTTCTTCATTTGGATCTATAGGCTTAACAATAGTGACAATAGAAGAAGGCACTGTGGATATTAAAACGATTTACGTCTTTGGTCAAACGTGACTGGTAATTTCCGAATAAAGTGTGATTAGAATTTAAAAGAAAAAAAAAAAACCACGTCATCGGTGAATGTGCGACCCCACGACACGCTCGCTGTGGATAACATTAAACCTCATTCCCGAATAATTCCGGAATCATTCCTCAGGGAATCTGGCTATACGTTTTAAAGATGATAGAGAATTAGGAAAGCGGGGAGACGGCCACAGAATAATAATTCACCGCGTCGGGACTTCAGCCTCCGGGGCAAGAACTAGACAGAAAGAGATCAAACGGAATAACGGGACGTGGAAACGATTACAGTGACGTGGAATTGTATGGTGCCCGGGGGTGGGGGGGGGAGGGGTAGGGGGAGAGGGAGGGGTGGTTGTTTCTATCTGTAACGTCTTTCTCTCTGATTCTCGTTATTGCTCTCGGCCTCAATTGGAGCTTGTTTTGTTGTTTTTCCTGATTACTGTTATTCCGCCCTCTCTCTCTCTCTCTCTCTCTCTCTCTCTCTCTCTCCCCTTCCCAAATACGTTCCCTCTCTCTCACAGCAAATACATTCTATCCCTCTTATCTAATACATTCTCTCTCTCTCTCTCTCTCTCTCTCTTCTCATATCCTCTCTCCTCAAATACATCTCTATCTCTCTCTCAAATACATTCTCTCCCTCTTATCTAAACCCTACCATTCTCTCTCTCTCCCTTCTCAAATACATTCTTTCCCTCTTTTTGATACATTTCTCCCGCTACCTAATACATAAATACATTCCCTCCCTATCAAATACACACACACACTCTCTCTCTCTCTCTCTCTCTCTCTCTCTCTCTCTCTCTCTCTCTCTCTCTCTCTCTTCACAGACATCTCATCCATCACCAGCATCTATGAATGCTGCGGATAATATAATCCCATTAATGAAATTGTAAATAGTTACTAAAGGAGACGTTTATATGCACTTACATAACTACTAAGTCCATCAAATGTCACGATCTCGGAGATGACTATTTTTAGTGAATTCCAAAAATAATTCATCATCTTTATTGACTCTAAGGAATCCGTGAGTTGCAGCCAAAATGACTTAGTCTTATTTTTAAAAGAGGACAGATAACTAAAGAGCAGATAACCACTGTTTTTTTTTTCCACCTCCAAGAATAAACAAACAAATATTTACCAGAATTACTAAATCTTATTTTTAAAAGGTGACAGATAACTGAAAAGCATATAACCACAGCGATTTTTGTTTTTGTCCAGAAATAAACAAATATTTACCAGTATTATTAAAAATTATATTTAAAAGTCTACAGACAATTAAGGAGCAGATAACTACTGTTTTTTTTTTTCTTTTTGCCCATTCCAGGAATAAACAAATATTCACCAGTATTATCCGAATTCATAAAAGGGAATTTCCCCGATTTTAAAAGCAACCGGTAATTTGTATATCACAACTTTTGGCAAAAACTTTCCCTTGGAATAGACGCAACATCTACGAGGTTGACGTTGCTCCTGTTTTTATGCAGTTCCCGATTTATGACACGAAAATTACGCGTTTCTTTTCGTTTTTATTTTAGTTGCAGATCGAGAAATGAGTGAGCAATTACACATGCGTGTCATGATGTTGTTAGCGAGTGGTGGTGTATTATACAGCTTTTAAATTACTGCCTGCACACATACACACATACATACATACTTGTATATATAAGTATATATATACATACATATGTATATATACACATATATATATATATGAATATATGTCAGATATATACACGCACAGACACACACACACACACACACACACACACATATATATATATATATATATATATATATATATATATATATATATATATATAATTGTAATAACCACAATGTTCAGTAGAATCTACACACACACTCACACACTCACATACATACATACATATATATTCGAACAATACCTACAGGAATACCGTGATACTCGTCTATACAGATATAGATCACACTCGTCTTCCACCCCATCACATAGAGACATCCTTAAAATCCCCCGGTAGATATAAAATGCGACTGTTTTTTATTGTGTTTTTTTCCGTGATTTTGACAGAGGCTCATCCACGTAATACCTCGGCAAGGCAGAGCCTATCAAAAACAGTTTTGCCTCCCGTGGCACTAGGCTCTGGATTTTGCAGGACAAAATATTGGCTGTAGACATAGAAAGGTGTTTCTTTTTGCTGTTGGTTTAATGTGTAAGTTTGTTATTATTATTATTAGTGAGAGTCAACTAAATGAAGGGCTTTTCTATTGGTTTATTGGCTATCAGTGTTTGCTGTTACCATTGTTATCATTATTATTAACAGCAAACATATAACGTGTATATATTACTTTTTACTGTTGGCTTATTGTGTATGTGAGGTTATTATTATTATTATTTTTTTTTTTTTTTTTTTTGTTCTATCACAGTCCTCCAATTCGACTGGGTGGTATTTATAGTGTGGGGTTCCGGGTTGCATCCTGCCTCCTTTTAGGAGTCCATCACTTTTCATACTATGTGCGCCGTTTCTAGGATCACACTCTTCTGCATGAGTCCTGGAGCTACTTCAGCGTCTAGTTTTTGCTAGATTTCTTTTCAGGGATCTTGGGATCTTGCCTAGTGCTCCTATGATTATGGGTACGATTTCCACTGGCATATCCCATATTCTTCTTATTTCTATTTTCAGATCTTGATACTGATCCATTTTTTCCTCTCTTTCTCTTCCAACTCTGGTGTCCCTTGGTATTGCGATATCAATGAGTGATACTTTCTTCTTGACTTTGTCAATCAACGTCAACGTTGGTCTATTTGCACGATCACCCTATCTGTTTCTGACTACCATAGTCCCAGAGGAATCTTTGCCTGATCGTTTTCTCTCACTTCCCTCTGGTTGGTGATCGTACCACTTATTACTGCAAGGTAGCTGATGTTTCTTGCACAGGCTCCAGTGGAGGGCTTTTGCCACTGAATCATGCCTCTTTTTGTACTGGTTCTGTGCAAGTGCCGAGCATTCGCTTGCTATGTGGTTTATGGTTTCTTTTTCTTTTTGTATTGCACTTCCTACATATGGGAGAGAATGTTATTTTCCGTCTATCGTTCTTTGAATATATCTGGTTCTTAGGGCCTGATCTTGTGCCGCTGTTATCATTCCTTCAGTTTCCTTCTTTAGCTCTCCCCTCTGTAGCCATTGCCATGTGTCATCGCTGGCTAGTTCTTTAGTCTGTCTCATGTATTGTCCGTGCATTGGTTTGTTGTGCCAGTCCTCTGTTCTGTCTGTCTTTCTCCTGTCTTGTATATTTCTGGGTCTTCGTCTACTTTTATTAGTCCTTCTTCCCATGCACTCTTTTGCCACTCGTCTTCACTGGTTTTCAGATATTGCCCCAGTGCTTTGTTCTCGATGTTGACGCAGTCCTCTATACTTAGTAGTCCTCTCCCTCCTTCGTTTCACGTTATGTATAGTCTGTCCGTATTTGCTCTTGGGTGTAGTGCTTTGTGTATTGTCATATGTTTCCTGGTTTTCTGATCTATGGTGCGGAATTCTGCCTTTGTCCATTCCACTATTCCTGCGCTGTATCTGATTACTGGCACTGCCCATGGTTTATGGCTTTTATCATATTTCCAGCGTTGCGCTTTGACTTTGAGTATCGCCTTGAGTCTCTGCATATATTCTTTCCTGATCGTGTCCTTTCATCTCTTGGTGTTTTATATCCCCTCCTTCCATTATTCTCAGGTATTTGTATCCTGTCTTATCTATGTGTTTGATGTTGCTCCATCTGGTAGCTTTATCCCTTCAGTTCTCGTTACTTTGCCTTTTTGTATGTTGACTAAGGCGCATTTTTCTATTCCAAACTCCATCCTGATGTCCCCAGATACAATCCTTACCGTCTGGATTAGGGTATCTATTTCCTTGATGCTCTTGCCATACAGCTTGATGTCGTCCATGACATCAGATGGTTGATTCTGTTGCCTCTTTTCTTGAGTTGGTACCCGGCATCCATCTTCTGTATACTTTGTCATGGGAATCATGGCTACTACGAAGAGTAGTGGGGACAGTGAGTCGCCCTGGAAGATCCCTCTCCTAATATTGAACCTCTGCTAGTCTTATTCCAGAGCTTGTAAGTATTGTATTCCAGTTGCGCATTGTATTTTTGAGGAAGCTGATGGTGTTTTCCTCTGCCCATATATTTTCAGGCATTCTATTATTATCATTATTATTATTATTATTATTATTATTATTATTATTATTATTATTATTATTATTATTATTGTTTTTTTTTTTTTTTTTTTTTTTTTTTTGCTCTATCACAGTCCTCCAATTTGACTGGGTGGTATTTATAGTGTGGGGTTCCGGGTTGCACCCTGCCTCCTTAGGAGTCCATCATTTTTCTTACTATGTGCGCCGTTTCTAGGATCACACTCTTCTGC
>NC_061103.1:41252726-41257726 GCF_015104395.2 Macrobrachium nipponense
AGCGAAGGTCACTCTTTAAAATCGTATTTCCATTAATATAGAACTCTTTCTTACTCTAATTGCTCAACCGAGAGACGAAACCATTTACACCTCAAAATGGAAATCGAAAATCTCAAAATCGAAAGCGTTTCCGCCTCCCGTTTTCTGTTGCGCTGGGGCATTGTGGGAACTCTTCTTCTTCTTCCCTTCCTGTAGTCATTCGGCTAATTGGAGTACTCGCGCTGAAAGACGGGGCACTTCGCGCTGCTCATCCATCCCATGAATCCTTAATGAGTCTCATTAGCTGATGTACTTAATCGTTATGCGAGATAGCTTAGGTTTTCTGCAGGGAATTGGCGATTCGTGCAGGTTAATACGTTCATTCGAAATTCATCGGATTTTACATAAATCGTAATGCATCTTTTATTAATGTTTCGTGGAGACGAGGAAATGGTGTTATATATTTTTTATGAGTAGGAATTGATTGGTTAATAACTTTCTGTTAGGACAAGAAAATGGTATTATTTTTAATGAGTGGGAATTATTTAATTTAACTTTCTGTTAGGACAAGAAAATGGTAATATTTTTTTTGTGAGCAGGAATTATTTTATATTACTTGCTGTTAGGAAGAGAAAGTGGTATTATATAGTTTTTGTTAATAGGAATTATTTTATATAACTCTCTGTTAGGACAAGAAAATGGTATTATTTTTTGTGAGCAGGAATTATTTGATATTACTTGCTTAGGAAGAGAAAATGGTATATATTTTTAGTTAATAGGTATTATGTGATATAACTTTCTGTTAGGACGAGAAAAGGCATATATATATATATATATATTTTTTGTTTTTAGTAGGAATTATTTGATATAACTATCTGTTAGGACAGAAAACAGTATATATATCTATCTATATGATATATATATATATATATATATATATAGTATATATATATATTCTATATATATATATATATGAATAACTTGATCACGAAATATATAAAACGTGATGCTATGTATAGATAAAGGTTTTGCCACGAAGGAAAGAATGAAAAAGCGAGATAGCCGAGTACTTTCGGTCCTGTTCAGACCCTTTACTAAGGCAAACTGATTTACAGAGGAAAACATAGTCAAAAGAAGGCTTAATATCCAAACTGACACTACAAGATTAGCAATAAAGACGATTTCACTCTACAGAAACGAGGAAACGCCTGAGGGTAGCCACACCTTGGAGGATACACGCAGTAAACAAGTTATTCTTCCAGAAAACAGTACATTTTGAAAAAACAAGGAAGCATATACAATTTAATATCATGAAATTTACACAAATTTTCCCAAAAAATTATTATTAATGAAAAGACGAAAGAAAATATAAATATATATATCGAGCAAGAGAAAGAGGGAGAGAGAATATCGAACCAGAGAGAGAGAGAGAGAGAGAGAGAGAGAGAGAGAGAGAGAGAGAGAGAGAGAGAGAGAGAGAGAAATAATAACTATATACATGTGGGACTAATTTTTTAGTTGTTCATTTAGTTTAAGGTCCTTCATAAACATCTTACAAATATATGGGTCCCAATGGTACATTCCCAGACTAAGATTTAGGTTGTTTTTATTAGTGATTTGTATAATTGCCGATTCCAGTAAATTTCTTGAAACATAATCATTAGATCTAGCAATTACCGAGGTATCACCCCAATTAATACAATGAGATTTTCCACTCAGATGGATAAACAGTGCATTTGAAGTCTGGGCTGTTCTAACTGAATTCATATGCTGCTTAATACGTACACATAAATTTTTACGTGACTGACCAACGTGAAACGATGGGCAATCCTTACGAGGAATTTTGTAATGATGTTATTTGTTTACGGGACTATTCTTAATTAGCATATCTTTAATGGTATTGTTATAAGAGAACACTACATTAACATTAAACGATTTAAATATTGATTTTATGGTTTCAAATCCACGAAAGTAAGGTAAGCTAAGTACATTTTTAGGCATTTCTTTTTCATTAATAGCAACACTATAAAACTTTTTGTGAGCTTTTTGATAACATAAATCAATTAAATGAGGTGGGTAGCAGAGATCGTTTCCTATCCTTTTTATGCATTCTAGTTCTTGGTCAAGATATTGTGGACTCGTGATACGCAAAGCGCGTAGAAACATAGAAGAAAAAATTGAAATTTTAACATGAAGATGGTGGCCAGAATAAAAATGTACATATGTTAAATTATTTGTGGGTTTTCTATAAATACTGAATTTGCATTGGAAAGATTCTCAATATGGTGACCAGAAATTTCGGTCCCAGAAAGTCCGGTCCCAGAAAATTTGGTCCTAGAGATTATTTATATACTGACAATGAAATCGTAATCTAGCTGATGACAAAATCAGAGTATAGAATTAGAATTTTATTAATAAAAGTGTAAAAAAAGGTATGTTTCTTCAACAAAAAACCTATACAGTATAATATAAAATATAGCATATTGTGCACAAAATCAAGAAATTGAGTCCCAAAATATTCGGTCCCCGAAAATTCAGTTCCATATCAGAAAAAATACTGTAAATGCATAGAAGCTTAAAAGCAAAAATATAAAGTAAAAAGTAAAAATTCCTTCTTATCAATAAATACATAAAGAACTCATGCTTAAACCATCATTAATGTTATACATAACATTCCTTTTACTAAAGAAATCAAAACTTAATTTAGGAAAATGCAGAGCAAAATAAATCAATAAAAGTTTAAAAAGTATGTATAAAAACACATGCTTAATCGATTATACAAGTCATACATAATATTTCTTTTTATCAAATTTATCAAACCCTGAAATAGGTAAATTCTAATTAAAATAAATCAGTAGAAGTTTAAAAGTGATAACAAAACTAATGTTTAAACTATCAAAACATAAAAAGAAAAATTAATGCAATGAATGAGCAATAGCCTTAAGGAAAGCTAATTTATCTTCACCATCATACATCAAATGATTCTACAAGATTTTTTATTCTCGTATCTGCTGACTGGTATTTTTTCTTCTTTTGCGGATTATCTCCTCTTTGCGCCTGAATTATCTTGGTCTGTGTAAGGAATTCTTCTTTTCGCAGAGCATCAATAAGCTTCCAAATGTTTGGGTGTTTACTCGTTACTGAGTGAAACCCTCAAATGCATTGTTTGTCCGTGGCAATTCCTGAATGACCCTATCGTGAACATTCCAAAAATCAACTGGATATAAAGGCTGTTCTCGTCTGCCACGTCTTCCTCTCTTTGGTCCAATGTATGTTAGCTCAAAATAACTTATAAAGTCTATTGGTATTGATTCATCCTCACTCACAGAGATCTTCGTAAGGATCAATTACATCTTTTGGTGGTAAAAATGCAAGTGCGCAGAACATTTTAATTTTTGTGGCAAAACTTCCATCAGTACCATATTGAACTTTGTATCCTAATTGACATAAACAACCTAGGCTGCTGCTTTCAGTAAAGTTACTGTTACCGCTGTTACAGCTGTTATGAATTGCTCATTCAAAGTCAATCAAAACGTGACGAGGGTTAATATTTGGTCGCAATTTACTTAGTTCAAGAAAAGTCCTGTCATATGTTGCTTGAGTTTTGTCCGGCAATAAAATGAAAGCTCTTGGATAAAATCTCCCATTTATGAAGGCATGAATGGTGAACAGCTGATACCATATACTTGGTGATGATTTAAATGTACCATCCATTCCTAAAATTGATGCATTTTCCAGTTGCTGAAGACCTTCGTCCGAGGCGAAGATTAAAACCCGCTTTTCATCAGCACTGCCTGTGTCGCAATGCAGGAACAAGTGACCGCCTTGTAAATATTTAAAAGTATCTGGTACTTGAAATCCTGTTCGTCGAAGAGGCAATGGAGGAGTGCCAAAAGCTTTATTGCGCCAGTTTTTGTAATGCTTCTAGAAACCGTTTGTAGCTTCGGAAATGAGCACCGGAGTACTTGTTTCACCTCCTTCCTGCAACTTTTTTTCTTAATGTTGAAATGGCGAGACGAGCTTCCACTCCATTCGGCGTTGGTTCATGATCATGACTGTTGATTGTTGAAATTATTATAGGTTCACCTGGTTTATTCTCTGTATGAACACGAGCACGACGTGTGCTACGGTTCTCACAGCGCCACAATTTCTTTGTCTTGTCGGAACTAAACTTATGAAAGTCATAAACATAGTTAACTTCATCAATCAATTTGTCTTTGTTTTTTCACTTTTAAAATATTTTGCAGCCATGATGGGGTTCTTCAAATAGGAAAATTATGCTTATCCTGGAAAAAAACTGAGTTACAAATGTCACCGTTTCTTATATATAGGCGGTGTCAATGAATGTTAATGAAAGTACACAAATTACCTTTCTCAAATACCATTACAAGGGCTTAAAGTCCAATACGACAAAACTACCTAAAAACATCATTTAACACCACGTACCCTTTTGTTTACAGTTTGTAAACAAATCCAAGGCTCACAAAGTTCTCACGCTCTTGTTGATCTTTGTAAAATATCTCGTCTGGATTGCTAAACAATTGATCTCTAAACCAAACGAGTCATTAAAGTTATTGATAGAAATAAAAGATTTTCATTTCTTCTAACATCATATTTTCCATGTATTTATATGCCTTTTTCCAGAAAGGTTATATTGGGCTTGGTTATTTAGGTTTTAGAAATTTTCCGGGACCGAATTTTCTGAGAATGAGATTTCAGGACCGAATCCTCTGGGACCGAATTTATATATATACATATATATATATATATATATATATATATATATATATATATATATATATATATATATAATATATATATATATATATATATATATATATATATAAACAAATAGATTTATATCCTTTAATTGTCATACGTATACATACATCCACTCTCTCTCTCTCTCTCTCTCCCTCTCTCTCTCTCGTCTCTCTCTCTCCCCCCCTCTCTCTCTAATATATATTGAATAATATCTCTCTCCTCTCTATCTATATATGTTAATATATATATATGTTATA
>NC_061103.1:41260226-41270226 GCF_015104395.2 Macrobrachium nipponense
ATCATTGTAAATCCGGAAAAAAAGTAAGGATTTTACCATCGGAGTCAAAGCTTACGTAAATTGATTGGCCAGATATCTCAAGCGTAGGTTTTGGCGTATATGAAACTTCAGGTACAAAAAGAATCTGGTATAAATTTTTATTTTAAGAATAAATAAAAATCATTGTATGTATGAATAAAAGATGCACACACTGGAACAAGCTCAGTATATAGACAGTAAAAGTAATTTGTTGAATGCAAGCAAATGTTTTCAATGAGAAAATAAAGTATTTTCAAAATATGCAAAATTGAGAAGTCACCATTTTTTGTGAATAAATGTATCGAAATGTAAAAAAAAAACATTAAGGCGAGATTAGATGCCAAAAGGAAGCTGATGATTATGAATTAAGATGCCTGATAATGATTTGATAAATGTAGACTAAATTGGAATTGATGAATGAGAAAATAAAATACTTTCAAAATATGCAAAATTGAGAAGTCACCATTTTTTGTGAATAAATGTATCAATATGTAAAAAATATATTAATGCTAGATTAGATAAACGAAGGAAGCTGATGATTATGAATTAAGATGCCTGATAATGATTGGATAAATGTAGATTAAATTGGAAGGGATGAATGAGATGTGTACCGTCAGCAATATTGATTTGTGAAGTGTTTAGGAAATAAATGCCGAAATGCTTGTAAAGGAAGCTTGCGTGATAGTAATAACCATGTGAAAAGTAAGGTTGTTAGGTGACAGTGAAGTTTAAGTGAAAGTGAACTTCAAGTGAAAGTGAAGTTTAAGTGAAGGTGAACTTCAAGAGAAAGTTAATTTCAAGTGAAAGTGAATTTCAAGAGAGTGACATTTAAGTGAAAGTGACTGTAAATGAAAACAAACATCAAGTGAAAGTGAACTTAAAGTGAAAGTGAACTTCAAGTGAAAGTTAACTTCAAGGGAAAGTGAACCTCAAGTGAAAGTGAACTTAAAGTGAAAGTGAACTTCAAGTGAAAGTTAACTTCAAGGGAAAGTGAACCTCAAGTGAAAGTGAACTTCAAGTGAAAGAGAAGTTTTAAGTGAAGGTGAGATTCAAGAGAAAGTGAATATTAAGTGAAAGTGAATTTCAAGAGAGTGACATTTAAGTGAAAGTGAACTTAAAGTGAAAGTGAACTTCAAGTGAAAGTGAACCTCAAGTGAAAATGACTTTTAAGTGAAAGTGAAGTTTAAGTGAAAGTGAAATTCAAGAGAAAGTGAATTTTAAGTGAAAGTGAGCTTCAAGTGAAAGTGACTGTAAGTGAAAGTAAATATCAAGTGAAAGTGAACTTCAAGTGAAAGTAAATATCAAGTGAAAGTGAACTTCAAGTGAAAGTGAAGAGTTTAAGTGAAAGCGAGGTTCAAGAGAAAGTGAATTTTAAGTTAAGGTGAACTTCAAGAGAAAGTTAATTTCAAGTGAAAGTGAATTTCAAGAGAAAGTGACCTTTAAGTGAAAGTGACTGTAAGTGAAAGTAAACATCAAGTGAAAGGGAACCTCAAGGGAAAGTGAATCTCAAGTGAAAGTGAAGTTTAAGTGAAAGCGAGATTCAAAAGAAAGTGAATTTTAAGTGTAAGTGAGCTTCAAGTGAAAGTGACCTTTAAGTGAAAGTGACTGTAAATGAAAACAAACATCAAGTGAAAGTGAACTTAAAGTGAGAGTGAACTTCAAGAGAAAGTGAATTTTAAATGAAAGCGAACTTCAGTGAAAGTAAACATCAAGTAAAAGTGAACTTAAAGTAAAAGTGAACTTCAAGAGAAAATGAACTTCAGTGAAAGTAAACTTCAAGTGAAAGTGAACTTTCTCCCAGAGTTCATAATTACTGCTCAGTCTCTCAGAAGTGAAGGGAAATTGTACATCTTGTTATTGTGTGAAATCCATTACAAAGTAACAAGATGTTTTCGACGACACGAATAATAGACCTCACGATTTTCTTTGTAAATCAGACTAATCAGCTTCCGAACGACCAGTGAACAAACGAGATACCTTCCTATTATCCTCAGGTGTTCAGCCAAATTGCTCGTTAATGAAACAATGCTTTGATTTCTCAGCTAATCTGACGAATACATCGAAAGGTGGAGAGAGAGAGAGAGAGAGAGAGAGAGAGAGAGAGAGAGAGAGAGAGAGAGAGAGAGAGAGAGAGAGATTCTTATCTTATCTCTGTCTATGTATAAATTCCTCTTGAGAATTAAGTTGGAGTAGTTAATCTATGTCACTTTTTCAGGGGTAAATGGATTTGTATCAATCTTTCTTCTCTGGCTTTTAATTATTTACTTATTTATTTATTTATTTATTTATTTTTTACTCTTTGCAAAGTGCTAATAGTGGTTAGGAGATTAGACAGTCGATGGCTGGCATTTATATAACCTGGCGTCTTTGCAGTTATGCTCAAAAGATAAATTGGTAGTAGTGAGTATTTAAAACTGAAATTATAAGTATTTTGATGCTTCAATTAAAAATGGAGAAAATAAGTAATTACTTAGACAAGAAACATAAAAAATGAAGTTGTAGTTGTGCTCAAAAAAGCAAATTGGTATCATTGGGTTTTTAAAGCCGAAGTTATAAGTATTTTGATATCTTCCAATTATGATTGAGATCATAAGTAATTACTTAAACAAAAAAAACAAAGAGGTTACTAATGACCGTAGGTTAAATGGGTGTGAGAGAATTTTCAAAACTATGGAATGATAAGTATATTGATATCTTCCAATAGATATCGAGAAAATGAGTCATTCCTTAAAGTAAGGAGTAAAAACAATAAGACAGCAGCAAAAACAATTAAAAAAACGCAGCGCGAACTTTGCCAGTTCAAGAAGGTTTTTCGCGGGCTACACGAACTGGTGGCAAGGGGTTGGAATTTAAATAAGAACGAAGAGAAAATACTCCTACTTTTTTTTTAATCTTTTGTCGCGTAGTATCCTCGTGCTTGTAGTTTTTTTCTTTTCCTGGTAAAAAATAGAAATAAAAAAAAACACCGAAAAATAATAGTGTCTCCTGCTTAAAAGTGAGTTTCTGTTAAGTACCACCTGGAAAACCCGTCCTTTTATTGTGGTTTTTAACATTGTATGCGCTTCATTCATACTCTGGCTGCCTTTAGCTTTATTTTATTGAGAGAGAGAGAGAGAGAGAGAGAGAGAGAGAGAGAGAGAGAGAGAGAGTGGGTATAGATATCATACAATTCTAGCTGCTCCAGGTTTATGCTTCATGGAGAGAGAGAGAGAGAGAGAGAGAGAGAGCTGCTCCAGGTTTATTCTTCATGGAGAGAGAGAGAGAGAAAGCGAACATACAATTCTTCTAGCTGCTCCAAGTTTTTTCTTCAAGGAGAGAGAGAAAGAGAGATAAAGGATTTAGATATTTTACAATTCTTCATATATTACCCGCAATTAGAGAGAGAGAGAGAGGGACGAGAGAGAGAGAGAGAGAGAGAGAGAGAGAGAGAGAGAGAGAAATTTATAAAGGCCAAAGTCAAGTGTTAGATTTTTAGACTGTATTAACTTATGAAGGCTACAAAATCGCAGTTATTCTTGAACACCATAAAAAAAATAATGAAAAAATCTCATATTTTCAAAGACTATCAATTAATAAAAAAAAAAAACTTCTTACTTATTCATAGTTATTCTTAAACTAGTACAAGTTAAAAAAAAATTATAAAAAACCCGAATATTTTCGAAGGCTACTCATTAATGAAATGAGAAATTCTTACTGATGCATGGTCACTCATGAGATAGCTTAGGAAAAAAGTTTAATATTCTTTGACAGCGTTTTGGTTTTAATGTTTGTTCAGACTCAGGAGATGAACTGTTCAATATTTCAAGCCGTTTACCTGAAGGCATCTCGAAATCAGCTAATTAATAATAAATATGTTTTGCGCGCTGCGGGAAATCCCTACCTTTTTAAATTATCCAGAGGTTTCCAAGGTGATGTTGATTTTAAATAGCGATTATTGGATACACACACACACATATATATATATATGTAAGTCGTCGATACTCACTGTCGAGAGTTCGAATCTCCCAAGTACTGAATTGTTTTTCAGTTAAACTCCCCAACAGTGATATTCGCAAAGTAGAGCGAAGTGGGATTGTAAACGACTTTTGTTGTTGCTTACTGTACGTGTATTATAAAAATGTCGCGTTGATGTGATATATACATATATATATATATATATATATATATATATATATATATATACTATATACATAAAGGTATAAGCCACGAAGGAAAGATAAACAACGGAGTTGTTGAAATACTTTAAGGTCAACCTTGTTTTTCCCTATAATAACACACTAAAAGGAATGTTAATAAAAAATGGCCCCAGGGAAAGCAACAACATTATATATAAAATTCTATGTATGGACTGCCCCTCCATTTATCTCGAACAATCGAGCAAGGGCTTAGAAGTAAGATTAAAACAGCATAAATATTCTGTCTAAACTGGGCAGACATCTAATGCAATATTCATTCATTTAAGTGAAAACAACCACCGGATAAATTGGATTGGTAGTTCAGTAATTGCAAGATCAAAAGATGTCTTATCACGAAATCTTTTAGAATCTGCCATTATACAACTTACTTCCCATTGTAAATTTAAAATAAGTCGTGGCCTGTTTCATTTAGAACCTTGTATTTGTAACATGTTTAAGAATGACCTCAAAGATATAATTACAGACTTAAATACAAATTACTATGAGATTCAGGGCTTCTGTAACACGGTTTTTTCGCAATAACTTTTTATCTATGCATTTCATAAATAAATAACGCTTATTCAGAATACATATTATATCTACACATAATTTTGACTGTATTCTGCACTACGTAGGTCGAATAAATTTGGTACTTATAATGTAAAAGGGACTCCTTTTGAAGACGGGCCAACTTACTCAGAGAAAAGGTTTCGAACGCACTCGTTACGTAACTTATGACAGCATTTCTTCTCTTCCCTCTTTCTCGATGGATGATTGGCTATACTAACGAAGGCTAAACCTCTGGCAACAATGACATACAAATTTAAATACAAGCAAAGCAGTACACCTTTATGAACTTTGGAACCTCTCCACTGATAATTGTCATAATGAACAAACCAACAAAATATGTTAATAAATACAAAAACACTTCGATTATTAGTCTAACTCCCAAAATAAGTTTCCTTGGAAATTACAGTCTACTTTATAGGTCACAATCAGATTGACAAAGATGTAGGGAATAGTTGGTAATTATCAAAAACATTGTAGACAAAACTTGATTTGATAACTGCTACATCCAATGTCAAGCAATTTTTGTTTATTGGCTATCTACCTGTTTACAGAAAAAAAAAAAAAAATAGCCGGTACCGTATATTGGCTTTAAACCTTCACCAATAATTATCGTCAGAATGATGACTTCATGAGGCTCCACCCACTTTCGCCTCGTTATAATTCAGGATAACACTGAAGGCTACCATGGGCATTGTTGGATTAGAAAATTTAACTTCTGGCTATAAAAACTAATTTCTCGAGTAGTTGTAAGAAGTGCTAAATGATCCTCTAGGATCCCAGCAGTTGGCCTAAACGTTTAATTCATGTACATTACTGCTATACTGTTGCGGCACTACTGCTACAGTAGTATTACTACGCTAGCACTGATACCTCACCCACATCAATGTATCGTTCCGCCATTCATAAAGTCTTTGGGTTTTTCAGAGCCCATGGAGTTTCTGTCTAGTGGATGGGCGGGGCAACATTTCGTCAAAAGGTGTTTGTTTACCTTGCTTACGTAATGAATGTTTTTCGACTCTTGGCTCGTAATCATTGGCCATGGCGTCGGCTAGATCATTTTTACTCTATAAAAATTAAACTATCGGGTTTAGGTTATTGATAATGCTGACAAAATTTGTGTGTGGTTGTAAAATATACATATGTTAGCTTTCAGCTACATCCGATGCTTTGACAAGGAGCAAAGTCCAAAAAACCGTGTTACAGAGACCCTGAATCTCATAGTAGTTGCCTTATAGATATTTTCTTTGTATATGTATGTTTAATATGTTTTGTGAATAATTTTTTGTTTACCAAAGATCTGAATGTGGTCAGCTGCCGACCTGTATAATCCTTTAATTGTCTTGTCCCTGTGTCTGACCAGTTGGACTTAATCTTTTTGTTCTTAAATTGTACCCATGTTTATGCTTGTTTGGAAAGGTTACTCATTCTCCAGGTGTGTTGGATTCTAGGTACTAATCTCCTTATGGTTCCTATCTGTCACTTGTACGACCTTTCCTTGTACTCTCAATTTCTCATGTAAGTCAGTTTGCCTGCTAAGTAAAGGACGTTGAGTCGAAAGATCTTGCAGTTACCCCGTTGTTTATCTTTTCTTCGTGGCTTATACCTTTATTTATGCATTTATCACGTTCCCTACTTTCCTGCATTCAGTTATACATACATACAATATATATATATATATATATTAATCTATATATAATATATAATATATATATTATATTATATAATACACAAAACTAAAAACTATTGTTGCCACATACCACCCACTGCCCCGTTAAAAAAAATTCCATAGTAATGCAAAGCAATGTAAATGCTCGTTTGAAAAACGGGACACTCTCTTTAGCACTGCAATTCATTCCTTTGATAAAGTATTATTTTTTTCCACCCCAAGTTTTACTAACTCTGGTGTTCCTATTAAATTCAACCGAAATATTTCCACTGAGACTCACAAAATACTGGAAACGTAATGCCTGCTAATTATGAATACTTTTCCCTAACAGGAATGTTGGAAATGTACAGAGCAGGAGCTTACACATTGCACGAGTGACGAATGAATGTCATTTATGTGTTTGTTGTTCGATATTTTTATTTTCATTTTTATGTTATTGAATAGAGTTATAGCTAGACAAAAAGGCAGTCACAACAACATATGCAGTCACATACAACAATGACAGCACAACAAATACACAATGAAACACATACAATCACTACACATGTAAAGTAACACATACAATTACAAAATAACACATACTCGTACAATTGCAATACATACAATCACAAACAAGACATACAATCACAGCACAACACATACAGGGACAACACAGCACAATACATACAAAATAGCACATACAAAATAAAACACATACAAGATAACACACAAAATCACAACACATACAAAATAACACTTAAAATCACAACATATACAAAATAGCACATACCATCACAAAACAACACATACAATCACCACACATACAAGATAACACATACAATCACAACACATACAAAATAACACATACCATCACAAAACAACACATACAATCACCACACATTCAAGATAACACATACAATCACAGCACAATACATACTATCACAACACAATCACAAAACCTCGACATTTATTATGGTTATGGGGAATCTGCATCAGAAGTAATATTTTTCAAATTAAAGTTATAAAATTTTCCAAACAACAAAACATTCAGTATGGCTTCTTTTCACAGAGAGAGAAAAAAATAAAAGAATGGTGTTTTCGTAAACTTGATAGTAACTAATTACCGTCCATTTCGTCCATTGTCATTTTAATGAGACACTTTTAGTGAGTCGGACCCATCCGCCAAATTGAGATGGTAATGACTTAATGGCTGAGAAAATTACATAATTAGTGACGTCACTGGAAGGCAAATTGCGCGTTTGAAGAAATCACAGAAATTGTTGTGTATTGTTTTTTATTTTATTTATTTATCTATTTTATTTATTTATTTATTTATTGGCATTTTTGGCAGTTGCTTATGTTTTATTCAAGCTTTCTACAAATTATTTCGGACAACATTCAACTGATATCTTTTAAGAATGTTACATCTTTGTACAGGTTATACAAAATCGTTTATTTGGCAATGTATTATGTCCACTCTTATTGTAATTTTAGATACTGGCAAGTTGCAAATATGTCGAAATGGAGTCTGACGTATAAACTGGTGCATATATTATCCTTACAAAGATTTCAAAATAAAAAAAATTAAACTTAAACTGATCATCCCAATTTAAATCAACCACATACATTCACTTTAAAAAGATAGAATTTTAATGTTTATCATGATTAAAAAAAGAAAAAATAAGAATACAAATTTTTAAAAAATCAACTGATCATCACAATTTTAAATCAACCACATAAATGCATTTCAAAAGAATAATTTTAATTTTTTTATGATTTAAACATAAAGAAATTAAAAATAAAATAAAAAAAAAACTTGAACCGATCGTCACAATTTAAATCATCACAATTTAAATCAACCACATAAATTCATTTTAAAAAGATAGAAATTTTAATGTTTATGTCTTCAGGAATAAAAAAAAGAAAAAAAAAACTTCGTCTAATCATCAGAATTTGAGTCATTCACATGAATTCAAGCAAAAACTTAAGTTTTTTTTATTTCAGAAATAAAAAAAAATCTAATCACCAGAATTTGAATCAGCCACAAGAATTCATGCAGAAATGTAAGTTTTTAATGAGAAGGTTAATGAGGAACTGCCAAAGTAAACATCAGAAATGGCTGTTTTCGTTTCGCAAATTGAGAGAAAATATCCCACAGAGATAATGGAAGAAGAAGAAGAAGAAGAAGAAGAAGAAGAAGAAGAAGAAGAAGAAGAAGAAATGCATTATGCAAATCTTTAGCGAAAGCAGCGCAGAGTTGAGGAGAATGTCTCAGTAGGAATGAAAACTGGAACCCAAGTGGGAATTGACATTGCTTTGGAATGATTCCTTTAAATACGTTGAACTTTCCGGTAATTTGAGAGCCGAAGAAACCCACTGGATATGACTAATCTTATACTGAAGAAATTTACCATTAATTAAAATATTCAGATAATAAATCTCTTTAAATTTACTATTAATTAAAATCTTCAGATAATAAATCTCATTAAATTTACCATTAATTAAAGTCTTCAGATATTAAATCTCTTTAAATTTACCATTAATAAAAGTCTTCAGATAATAAATCTCTTTAAATTTACCATTAATTAAAGTCCTCAGATAATAAATCTCTTGTGTTTATTCATTTACAGACTTGAAAAATAAAAGTAAATCTTAGTTTAACCAGACCACTGAGCTGATTAACAGCTCTCTCCAGGGCTGGCCCGAAGGATTACATTAGGATTTACGTGGCTAGGAACCAATTGGTTACTTAGCCACGGGACCTACAGGTTAATGTGGGCTCCGAACTACGTCATATCGAGAATTGAATTTCTAATCACCAAAAAAAAAATTCCTCTGGTTCCGCATTGGCAGCAGCGGGGAGCGAACTCGGGCTACTAAATTGATAGGCGGGGACGCAATCCACTCGTCCAGTGAGGAACTGAATGTGGGTAATTTGGTTGACGAGACAAACCCGGCAGATATAATGGCTTAATTTATACGAAGGGAGTTTATCAATGATGTTAAAATTATATCCCACCGGATATAGTCTTCAGTTCCTCGCTGGACGAGTGGTTTTCGCCCTCGCCTCCCAATCCGGTGGTCCGAAGTTCGATTCCCGGCTCTGCCAACGCGGAATCAGAGGAATTTATTTCTGGTGATAGAAATTCATTTCTCGATATAATGTGGTTCGGATCCCACAATAAGCTGTAGGTCCTGTTGCTAGGTGACCAATTGGTTCCTAGCCACGTAAAAATGTCTAATCCTTCGGGCCAGCCCTAGGAGAGCTGTTTAATCAGCTCAGTGGTCTGGTAAAACTAAGATATACTTAACTTTTTTTCCTCGTTGGACGAGTGGGTTACTTGCTCGCCTACCGATGAATCGTACTTAGCGAGAGAAAAACATATTTATTTTTCGTTTAATTCGTCAGATTATTTATTATTCCTACCAACTTTAACGTACATGACCATCGGGAATCTTCACACAGGAAATAATTCAGTCATACCAAAATAAAATCATCACACAAATGAAGATTTATATTAGCGCATTCAATCTTCATCCCATAAGAGCGTCAATAAAAGCTCTTGGCTCAACCCTCATGACAATACCATCA
>NC_061103.1:41272726-41277726 GCF_015104395.2 Macrobrachium nipponense
CACGAACCCAAAAAAAACACTGACAAAGAAAAATCACAGCATAAATTTTTCAATTTTGCAAAACTGCACCAGGACGACACTGAACTTTGCCCAGCCCGAATGGATTTTTCATTTCCTTCGTGTTATTAAAAAAAAACATAAAAACAAAACAAAAAAAACATTCTTTACTGAAAAAGATACAGATTTATAACGTATAGGTGGCTGCTCTCTCCTCATTTTATTTATTTTTTAACTTCTTTTTTTTCCTTACCCAAAAATCTCGGAGAAAAATCGTCGGGTCTTCGGGGGAAAAATTTGTCCGGAATGGACGTCACCCACAAAATGGAGCCTTTTAATCGTGTCTTTTTTTTACATTCGAAAGTGGAGAGAGGGAGAGAGAGGAGAGAGAGAGATAGAGAGAGAGGAGAGAGCGAGAGAGAGAGATGAGAGGAGAGTTAGAGAGAGAAGAGAGAGAGAGAGGAGAGATGTATGACAGATACACTTCCATACAATGATCTTGTAGCACTTTTAGGAAAGTGTAGAAAATGCATGACTAAAACATATGTATACAACTATCCAGTTATAGTCTGGCCTCATCATCATCATCATCATCATCATTATTATTATTATTATTATTATTATTATTATTATTATTATTATTATTATTATTTTATTATTATTATTATTATTATTATTCAAAGAAATATCATAATCACATGAGTCAATAAAACGGAAAAGTATAATCCAACTTTCAGCTGCATATATTTTAAATGACAAAATCAAACGGGCATACTACCGTGGATTTATTTTCCCACCGTAATTACTACTATTATTATGATTATTTTACAAAATGCCATCCATTCAGGGAAAAATAATATTCATAATTACACTTCGTTTCCGCTCTTAAGAATCTCTCTCTCTCTCTCTCTCTCTCTCTCTCTCTCTCTCTCTCTCTCTCTCCTTCGGAAATAATCCAATTTGCATAAACGTCCCTTCTAAAAAGTGCTTCAAGTCCGTTGTGGTGGCGGAAGTAACCTTTGAAGTTCCCTTCTCGTTTCTTTAATCTTCGGTCACTCTTCGTTTCTTGCAAAGTTCGAGTCGCTAACGAAGACCCGAGACTTTCTTTCGCTCATTTTGGGTGGTTCATAATGACCCGGAAACCATCGGTGTTTCCGGTCCATTTGCGGCTATCAGTGTTTCTCTGGTCAAGTATCTACACTACGCCAGTTCTTTGATAGTCTATAGTAGATTCACATCAACTGTGCATTTGATGTCTAGGACAGTCCCTTACGACGCTCCTGATTGGCTGTTGAAAAGCCAGTCACAGGGCTGGAAACTCTCCTCAGTCTCTCTCGAGAGTTCAAATGGGTAGGATCTATGTTCCACCTCTCCTGAGGGCAACGTCTTTCAATAGTATCCCTCAGGAGTGATGGAACATACATCCTGCCTATGTGAACTCTCGAGAGAGACTGAGGAGAGTTTCCAGCCCTGTGATTGGCTTATCTACAACCAATCAGGACCGTCGTAAGGGACTGGCCTAGACATCAGATGCGCGGTTGATGTGAATCTAAAATAGTAGGTTTTTCATTTTTTCGTTTCGTTACTTGGGAAATACGCGTATGGTGGTCGTCTTGTATCTTGTCATTGGAGTCCTTTTTTTTCTTCTTCTCCTTTTTTGAGTTTGAAAAATTACTTTTCAAAACTCCATAATGACTACGATTATTTTTATTGGATTGCACAAGTCTCATATAATGATTTCTGTAGTCAAGCCAACTTACAGAACAGTCAATTAATTAGAGTTTCATGTCTCATATTCATAAATAATATTTTCTTGCATTCTTATAATAAATTATTCTTTTAAGTGTTGTTTATTCTGTTACATTCACATACACACTCACGCACACACCACACATACACACACACACATGTATATATATATATATATATATATATATATATATATATATATTATATATATATAATATATATATATATATATATATATATATATATATATAATATATATGTACGTTATATATGTACATATATATATATATGTATATAAGGATTCCAGGAAAAGATATCAAACAGCATTGAGCAGGGTCCAACAAAAACATCAAAAAGGGTCATATTATTAGCAAGAGACGTTTCGCACATTATCTATGTGCATCTTCAATCTGTAAGAACAACATAAAATACGTTAAAGTTTAAAAAACATAATTTTCTATATAAAAAGATTAAGTTAAGAAAAAAAGTATTTACAAAAATTAAAATTAATACAAATTAAAAGGTTATAGTAAAAAAGTCAACCAGTTCTCACGAAACCATCCAAAGGAGAAGGAGAAGAACGAATGACCAAAACTTGACACCAACCTACGACTTCAGTTATGCAAGATAAAGAGGAGAAGCAGAAACGTTAGAATTCAAAGAAGGAACAAGCCGTTTGATGTATAAGGACTCAAGGGTAGTTAGGTAATTGCTATGGCTTGTTCCACCAATAATAGAGAAGTGCTTTTTATATATTTAATTTTGCTATGGAGGCATGATTCTTTATATTAGAAAATTCTGGTTTGCTTAATTTTTGACCCGTTCTAAAGCTGAATCCCACATGGCTACAATATCTCAAATGCAGTAACCTACGGCTTGATCCAACATAAATACTGGGACATCCCGGGCACTTGAATTTATAAACAATGTTGGATCTCATGAAGGTCTGCAGTTTGTCTTTATAGCCGAAGAATACGCCAATCTTGAGTGGATTGATTGGAATTAAATGCATTTTAAGGCAGCCAAATTCATTTTCGATTATTTGTTTAAGTTTGGCAGAAAACTTGTCGTCAGAGATAAATGGGATAGTGGCATATACATTTTTCTTTAAGACATTATAAGAGGGCATCGGATTGGAGAAATCTTGTGACAGCAGTCTGATAATGATTTTATATACCAGTTTTTCAGGATAGGAGCTCTGTAAGAAAAATTTAACCAAAAATAATATCTCATTGTGAAAGAGAGACCAACTCAAAGAGTAACGTAAAGCCCTGTAAACCAAAGTGTAAATAGAATTTCAGTCCATAAAGTTCTTGAAGATGAACTGTAGAAATTGTTAGCAAACCTAGTGTATGATTTTTTCCTATACATAGATGTAGTAAATTCACCATTGTCTCTGCTAACATTGATGTCTAAAAAGGGTAAAGAGTTGTTGGTTTCCTTTTCCATGGTAAATTTTATATTTTCATGTTGACTATTGATATGGTCCAGAAACATCTCTCTATGCCAGGGTTCTTAGAATAGCGCAAATGTATCATCAACATATCGTCTATAAAGGCCTGTCCACACGATCGAGCCTGATCGGCGGACCTTCCCTCTAACGGGCACACTTGACGGGCAAACCGTCAAATTGCCCGATGGGTCTTGTAGCAAAATCACCATGGTGGTGCCCGATGGCGTGAGCTTCGACCCTGGCAGACGTACGTTAACCATATACATTTCTTTTACTGAGCCATTCTTTGCACCATATTCTCTTCCTTTTCTTCTTTTTCATCACACACAAAGCAATTATCATGCTACACAATATCTTCTTCTTTGCGGTAGGCACCATGATTATCATACCGCACTGAACTCACTACTGGCATCATCGGGCACGCTCACCTCTCCATCGCCTCACCCGTGTGGACAACATTCACGGGTAAGCCCGCCAGAATTTGCCTGTCAACCCCGGAGCACGCCGATCAGGCCCGCTCGTGTGATGGTTTCATTTAGAGGCACGTTTGTAAAAAGAGATTCTACATCAAAACTTGTCATGTGTAGATCACCATCTTGTAAAATTATTTGTTTCTGGAACTCATAACCATTCTTAAGCGAAAGTTGGTTGTAAGCGAAATCACTAAGTAATGAAACAAGGTATTTTGATATAGTATAAGAAGGGCTGTTATAGGCTGCCATAATAGGTCTGATAGGAACTCCTTCCTTATGTATCTTAGGGAGACCATATAGAATACTAAAAGATGAACCTGTCACAAATAGTTTCTGATATGTAGTTTCATCCAAAATACCCTATTTCTTTAATTTTCTCAAAAATCTGTTAATTTTATCTTCCCTTTTGTAAATATCCAAAAAGTTTGGTTCTCCGTGTGAGTGAAATTTGGTGTTGTCTGCAAGAATGTTATTCACCTTATCAATATACTCTTGTTTATTAAGTAGCACAACACCTTTACCTTTTCCGGTTTGCAAATAACCAAATTATCCCGTTTGCCAAGTTTTTTCAAGATAGTCAAATCCTCTTTCCTGAAGAACGGTGTCCAAGACACTTTTAAATTAGTATAAGTCTTATGTAATAGAAAGGATAACTTATATTGTAAACCACTTAAGTCATTTACCAAGTTCAAACCCTTTAGTCTCTGGAAAAGAATTTCGAAAGAATAATAGAAATCTGCATACTTCGGTCTGTAGGATGGTAGACAAAAATCCAAGCCAAATGACAGCAAGAACTCCTCTCTTTTGGAGAGAACATAGTCAGAAAAGTTAAAAATACAATAATTTCTGTGATTAAAATTGTGAGTAACAACACCTAGCGCTCGTAGTTTCTTTTGATGTCGTAATTGTACAGAGGAGACATAATCATTTACAAAGTCGTGAAATAGTTTCTGATACAAAAATCGGTCAACAAATGATAAATCATGAAATAGCTGTTCCCGTAGTTGACAAACAATCGTACGTGTACTTTCAATAAGCTTTTGCTTCGTCTCAATCTCCTTCCTAAGTAGCTCGTCCAAGGCATTTCTGTAAAATTCGGTGCGATACATCGAGGTCTTGTAGAGCCTGAATCTGACGAACTTCGGGTGTACTCCGTTTAGCATACAATACTGTGAGAGATCTAGATCACATTTGGCTTTTTCTTCCTTTGAGGTCAATTTCTCCAACTTCCTAGAGGTGGCCAGGGTCCCTGGTGGATAGCGGTGTCGAAGGAGCTGTGAAAAGTGTTGAACACGGCGAAGTCTGAGCCGGAACACAAAGAGAAAGAC
>NC_061103.1:41285226-41297726 GCF_015104395.2 Macrobrachium nipponense
AAATATCTGTCACATGAATTGTTATAGGTTTATTATTTTTGTCGAACGTACCCACCACCCATTTGCATATTTGATTTGTAATTTTTTTGTTTTTTGTCCAGTAGAATTGGTGTTTATTCTGAAAATATTGTTGTGATAATTTGTCCTGTGTTATTGTTCTGTACTAACAATAATCACATTACTATATATATATATATAACACATATATATATATATATATATATAATATATATATATATATATATATATATACGTATATATACTGGAGAACATTTTGTACATTTGAAACACTATAATATTCAAGCAAGCGATAAAATTCAGCAGTGTGATTCATTTGAAGCATCCATAAGTGATTTGTTTTTACAACTGAAATCGCCGAATGTTGTTCTCGAAGCAACAGACAACCAAATTCAGTTAGAATAAATGTGATTAAAAATTTAGATTATTTTGAACTTCAAGGATAATTGAACGTCCAAATTAACACCAAAAATTCGCCATTTTCGTATAAAAGAACAAAATATGCCTTGTTTTCAAGCTAATTATTATTATTATTATTATTATTATTATTATATTATTATTATTATTATTATTATTATTATTATTATTATCAGCACATGAACTTTATTCAAATGGAACAAGCTACCAAAGAGGCCACTGACTTCGTTATATGCCTCGTTTTCAAAATTATTATTATTATTATTATTATTATTATTATTATTATTATTATTATTATTATTTGATTATTTTTCAGCAATTGAACCTTACCCAGATTCAACAAGCCCACCAGAGGGGCCATCGACTTGAAATTCAAGCTTCCAAAGAATATTATTCATTCGAAAGAAGTAAACAGAAGGTAAAGGGAAATATGGAAAGACATCAGGTATTAGAAAAAACTATTAATTAACAAATTGATCAATAAATAAAATTACAGGTAAATTAATAAAAGCAAGGAGAATTGTATTAAGGAAGTAATCCATTGCATCTTCTCGTGAACCTCTGAAGTGCCAATGGCAAAAGCTCTTTAGTGGTAATCACCAACGAAATAAACTGTCACCTAAAACTGGCAACGCTTCAAGACTTGCCAAACATTGCAACAACGCTTGAGGCTGATCGGCGAGATCAAAAGAATTTTTTTGAGCCTTTGGGAAGGTTTGGCCTATATTGACTCTCAAAGAGGAATTGCATTCAGTTCAAACCGTGGCTCACTTGAGCTCAATTAACTGCATTGATGGCCGTTGCTGTCACTGATGTATTGATAAAAATAGTCCCCCCTTCTTTCGGGAGAAAAGGGTCAATAAATTCCTTTCATCAGTTGTGACCTGGTTAGGTCAGACAGTGGGGGGGGGGGGGGGGGGGGGGGGGGGGGGGCGGCGGTTAGGAAATGTCAGATTTCGCCTAGGGTGGACACGTTTCGTAAATGGCTTTATCAGCTAAAAATCTCGTCGAATATGGAAATGTTTATGAAAAAAGTATCTTTTATATAATTTACTTTATATTTGACAGTGATGCCATAAGGAAGTAGTTACCTGAATAAACGGTTTATTTTTACATTTATGATCAGATAATAATGATGAAAAGTCTAAGACTTGAAAGATAGTCTAATAGATTATACAGAACATTCAACTTTTCTCACAAAGCTGCAATTGGAAATGGAACATGGGACATTCAAACGAAGATGCGACGGGTTTAGACCCTGAAACGATTCTTCTTTTATCGTAATAATTAACTTGCATTTTTATCTATTTATGAATGAATTTAATTTATTTTTCCTTCTCCAATAGCTAATCTCTCCTTTTTGCATTTCATATTACCTCCCGTTACTTCCGAATAAATATATGAATACCATATTCTTTGGAATCTTGAATTTCAACCCAGTGGCCCCATTGGTGGCTTTGTTCCATATGAATAGGGTTTATTCACTGAATAATAATAATAATAATAATAATAATGTTCTCGATGTTGACGCAGTCAACATCGAGAACAGAGCACTGGGGCAATATCTGAAAACCAGTGAAGACGAGTGGCTAAAGAGTGCATGGGAAGAAGGACTAATAAAAGTAGACGAAGACCCAGAAATATACAGAGACAGGAGAAAGACAGAAAGAACAGAGGACTGGCACAACAAACCAATGCACGGACAATACATGAGACAGACTAAAGAACTAGCAGCGATGACAATTGGCAATGGCTAGAGAGGGAGACTAAAGAAGGAAAACTGAAGGAATGATAACAGCGGCACAAGATCAGGCCCTAAGAACCAGATATGTTCAAAGTACGATAGACGGAAATAACATCTCTCCCATATGTAGGAAGTGCAATACGAAAAATGAAACCCATAAACCACATAGCAAGTGAATGCCCGGCACTTGACAGAACCAGTACAAAAGAGGCATGATTCAGTGGCAAAAGCCCTCCACTGGAGCTGTGCAAGAAACATCAGCTACCTTGCAGTAATAAGTGGTACGAGCACCAACCTGAAGGAGTGATGAAAACGATCAGGCAAAGATCCTCTGGGGACTATGGTATCAGAACGGATAGGGTGATAGTGCAAATAGACCAGACGTGACGTTGATTGACAAGTCAAGAAGAAAGTATCACTCATTGATGTCGCCAATACCATGGGACACCAGAGTTGAAGAGAAGAGAGGGAAAAAAAAAATGGATAAGTATCAAGATCTGAAAATAGAAATAATGAAGGATATGGATATCCAGTGGAAATCGTACCCATAATCATAGGAGCACTAGGCACGATCCCAAGATCCCTGAAAAGGAATCTAGAAAAAACTAGAGGCTGAAGTAGCTCCAGCTCCAGGACTCATGCAGAAGTGTGATCCTAGAAACCGCACACATAGTAAGAAAAGTGATGGACTCCTAAGGAGCAGGATGCAACCCGGAACCCCACACTATAAATACCACCCAGTCGAATTGGAGGACTGTGATAGAGCAAAAAAAAAAAAAAAAAAAAATAATAATAATAATAATAATAATTATGATCATATATATTTTTGGAAGAAGGCCCTCTTTTTAACAAATTCTGTTGAATAAAATGGCAGAATTCAGAGAATTAATCTTAATTATTAACTTTTCTATTTTTCTTATTACTTGCTTTTCTGGCTCAGCGATACTTCGCAATAACTGTCCCATATTCATATTTAGGGATAATGCTGAAAGTGGTATTTTATTCAGAAAAGGCTTTATTAATCAAAGACTGGTCTTACCAGTCTTTGATTCATAAAGCCTTTTCTGAATAAAATACCACTTTCAGCATTATCCCTAATATGAATATTGGACAATTATTGCGAAGTATCGCTGAGCCAGAGCAGCAAGTAATAAGAAAAATAGAAAAGATAATAACAGATTAATTCGCTGAATTCTGCCATTTTATTCAACAGAATAATAATAAAGCCCCCCACTGGAGCCTGTGCAAGAAACATCAGCTACCTTGCAGTAATAAGTGGTACGAGCACCAACCTGAGGGAGTGATAGAAAACAATCAGGCAAGATCCTCTGGGACTATGGTATCAGAACGGATAGGTGATACGTGCAAAATAGACCAGACGTGACGTTGATTGACAAATCAAAAAGAAAGTATCACTCCATTGATGTCGCAATACCATGGGCACACCAGAGTTTGAAGAGAAAGAGAGGGAAAAATGGATAAGTATCAAGATCTGAAAATAGAAAGAAAAAGATATGATGATATGCCAGAGGAAATTATACCCATAAAATCATAGGAGCACTAGGCACGATCCCAAGATCCCTGAAAAGAATCTAGAAAAACTAGAGGCTAAGAAGTAGCTCCAGGACTCATGCAGAAGAGTGTGTTCCTAGAAAGGCGACATAGTAAGAAAAGTGATGGACTCCTAAGGAGGTAGGATGCAACCCGAACCCCACACTATAAATACCATCCCAGTCCTAATTGGATGGACCCTGTGATAGAGCAAAAAAGCCAAAAAAAAAAAAAAAATAATAATAATAATAATAACCACTACCCAATCGGAAAAAAGGATTGGCTGATAACGACCAAAAAAAAAGTTAAAAATTAGTAATTGCAGAAGCCTTTGTTCCATCCGAATGGGAGTTCACCCTCTTGTATAATAATAATAATAACTAATAATAATAACTTCAAATAATAGTAATAATAAGAATAATAATAATAATAACTAATAATAATAATAATGAAACTAAATGGGCATAATACACACCACCCAGTATCACAGAAACAAATAACTTGAAATATCTGCAAGGAGCAAGATTAGTAGCAGAACTGATGGGAATTCGAACACCCAACACCACCGAGCACAACCAAGCCCAAAAAAAACAGAAACCAAAACAGCAACCCTCCTTGGAAAAGGCGGCCCTGGAAAAATAGCAAATCATGGTGATGAAAGATCTGACTTGAGTAAACTGAAAGAAGATGGTAGAAAAAAGGCTAAGAAGCAAGAAAACCAAGGGCGGAACTCAACGAAAGAAATACAAAGTAAAAGTACAACAGATATGGGGGACTTAAACAACGCCCAAATAGAAGATGTAAAAACCAAGGAGGCCTTAAGGCCAAAGCACATAAGATCCAACGGTAACATGAACAGAATAAGGTCTACCAACATAATCAACTATTCGGAACCAACCAGAAAAACAGGACTATAACCTATCCAACTAATAGGGTAAGAAACAATCCAAAACCCGCAAATAGAAATTCCTGAATCCGAACCAAGTAAAGACTCTGGGTAAAAGAATATAATGGAGCAAATATCCGGTATCACGACAACAAACATGCAAACCTTGGCTCCAGGAAGTTCAAGGAAGAAGAAAGCAGGGAGAATAAAACCAAAGATTCCACAGACATCAACGACAGACATACAGTCCAGTAACACCAACTAAAAAAGAAAATGCCAAAAACTGGGAAACGCCCCAGGTCCCGATGAAAGGTCCCATGGATACTACTGGGGCTTAAAAAACTTTCAAGGGCCCTACACCCACGAATAGCAAAACAAGAACAAATCCCAGCATTGTATTCTCAAATCACCAATGCACCCAAACCAATTGGATGACCACAAGGAAGAACATCCTTAGTAAAAACAAAAAGACAAGAGTAAGAGAAACTATTAGCCAGTAACTACAGGCCTATAAGCTATCCCACCTGCCCTACCAATTAAATTGTGGAAGTTACTAACAGGTATCATCAGTGAAAGGCTATACAACTAACCCTAGAGGAGACAAAACCACCATCCCCCCACCAACAGAAAGGTGCTTGCAGGAAGGAATGGTGGGGTAGGGAAGAACGAAAAACCTAGCTCCTGAGTTTTAAGAAACAAAAAAAACAATGGTAATTGAAGAACAGTGGAATGAAGAAGGAAAACCCAACCTAAGCATTGGCCATGGATAGGACTATAAGAAAAGCCTTCGACATGATCCCAAAACCACCTACATGGCTAATGAGAATGCCTGAAAATGATTATGGTTGCAGGGAAAAGGAAAATAACCATCAAGCTTCCTCAAAATACAATTCGCAACTGGAATACAATGCTTAACAAAAAGCTCTGGTAATAAAGACTAGCATGAAGGTTAATATCAAGGGAGAGGGATCTTCCTGGGCGAACTCATCATCACTGTCCCCCCACTACTCCTTCGTAGTAGCCCATGATTCCCTTGACAAAAGTTACTACAGAAGATGGATGGCCGGGTACCAACTCAAGAAAAGAGGCAACAGAATCAACCATTCTTGAATTGTTCATAGGACGAACATCAAGCCTGTATGGTAATAGCATCAAGGAAATAAATAGACCCTAATCCAGACTGTAAAGGAGGATTGGTATTCTGGGGACATCAGTGGATGGAGTTTTGGAATTAGAAAAAAATGTGCCTTAGTCACATACAAAAACAAAGGCAAAGTAACGAGAACTGGAATGGGATTAAAGCTACCAGATGGGAGCAAACGTCCAACCGCATAGATCAAGAGCAGGATACAAATACCCTGGGTAATAATGGAAGGAGGGATATAAAAAACACCCAAGAGATGAAAGGACAACGATCAGGGAAAGAATATATTGCCAGAGAGACATCAAGGCGATACTCAAGGTCCAAAACTCAACGCCGGTGAAATATGATTAAAAGCCATAAACACTGGTGGGCAGTGGCCAGTAATCAGATTAGCAGCGCAGGAAATAGTGGGAATGGACGAACGGCAGAACTTTCCCGCAGCAATAGATCAAAAAGTTCGAGGAAACAACATATGACAAATAAACAACAAAGCACTAACACCCAACAAGAGCAAATACGTGAAAGACTTATACATAACACGAATAGGGAAGGAGGGAGATGGGACTACTCAGTAATAAGGAGGACATTGCGTCAACCATCGAAAACAGAGCACTGGGGCAATATCTTGAAAACCAGTGAAGACGAGTGGCTAAAGAGTGCATGGGGAAAGTAAAGGACTAATAAAAGCCAGAGAACGAAGACCCCAGAAATATTACCAGAGACATAGAAAGACATAAAGAAAGAACAAGAATTACTTGGCACAACAAACCGAAACCCAATGCCATGGACACTAATGATGAAAGACAGACTAAAGAACTAGCCCAGCGATGACAATTGGCAATGGCTACAGAGGGGTGGATAGCTTAAAGAACAGGTAAAAACTGAATAGGAATGATAACAGCGGGACAAACAAGATCAGTCCCTAAGCCCTAAGAACCAGATATGTTCAAAAGTACGATAGACGGCAAATTTAAAACATCTCTCCCCAAAAATATGTAGGAAGTGCAATCACGAAAAGTGAAACCAATAAACCACATAGCCAGTTGGTAATTGGCCCGGTGCACGTTTGCAACAAGAAGCCCATTACAAAAAGAAAAAGGCATGATTCCAATAGCAAAAGCCCAAAAGCCCTCCACATGGAAGCCTGTTGCAATAAAACATCTGCTACCTTTGCAGTAATAAGTGTACGAGCGCCAAGCCTGCATGAAGGTAGATGATAAAAACGATCAGGCAAAGATCCTCTGGACTATGGTTATCCATTAACGGATAGGGTGATACGTGCAAAACAGAGACCCAGACGGTGGAACGTTGATTGAACAAGGTCAAGAAGAAAAGTATCACCTCATTGATGGTCGCAATACCACATGGGACAAGAAAAACCGAGAGTTTGAATAAGAAAGATGACGGGAAAAATTTGGATAAGTATCAAGATCTGAAAATAGAAATAAGAAGGATAATGGGGATATGCCAGGTGGAAAATCGTACCCATAATCATAAGGGAGCAACTAGGCTAGGCCGAACTCCCAAGATCCCGCTGAAAAGGTAATCTAGAAAAAACTAGAGGCTGAAAAGTAGCTCCGGGCCTCCCATGCAGGAAGAGTTGTGATCCTATAAACGGCACAGGGGTACATAGTAAGAAGATTGATGGAATGGAACTTCCTAAGGAAGGCAGGTGATGCAAAACCCGGAACCCCCCCTCCACACTATAAATACCCACCCGTCGAACTTCATTGGAGGACTGTGATAGAGCAAAAAAAAAAAAAAATAACAAAAAAAAAAAATAATAATAATAATAATAAACTAATAATAAAAATAGAATCAAAGCAAAGGCAAAGCCCAAAGGCAAAAGCAAACGGGCGGAAGCATGGAACGTATAAAATAAGCGTAATAATTTGTCCGACTATTATTCCCATCATCAGGACTTTTAATTACACGGCCCAAGCATCAATTCATCACTCCGGGCGTGAATAATCATGACCGACGAAAGAGGAGGGGAGGAGGAGGAGGAAGGACTATAAAAGGCGTTCTCCATTACCACTACCAAAGGGTCTTCTAAAGCCCAACAAGTGCTTTGCAATTAACCTATTCCTCATATATATCTATATAATATATATATTATAAGATATATATTATTAATAATATTATATTATTCTAATAATAATATTTATATCATATAATTAACATATAACATATAGCATATACATATATATATTATAAATATATATATATATTTCTATAGAAATATATATATATTAGAATTAATTAAATTTAATGTTTTAATATAAAACCCAGGCCCAAGGCCAAACTAATCGACAAATACAACACGAACCTCTTCACCACACGCCCGGATAATACCACCGCCCCCAGGGGGGAAAGTAGTTGACAAACCACTTCCAGCAAAATAAAGCTACTCTCTCTCTCTCCTCTAAATCTTCTCCTCCTCTCTCACGCCCGTCGTCCCCCCCCCCCACCCTCGCCTTCCGACCTCAAGTATCAACCTTCTCCCTTTCCCGTCATCTCTCTCCCCAGATGTCCCCTTCCTCCCCTCCATTTCTCTCCTCTCTTTGGTCTCCTCACGTCCTTTTGGTTGGCGTCAGCCGCAAGCCAGGCGGCCTAATTGGGTTTACCATAATTTCCCCCGTGGGAAAAGGGACGCTTTAATGCGATAACACCTGCCGGTAGGCAAAATACTTACTATACAGTACGATGGGTTACATTTCCTGTTTCATATTTCCGCCGTCGAGAGGTCTTTACTTCGCGTTTGTTTGTGTTTGTGTGTGTGTGTGTGTAGGAAATAGGGGAAAGGTAAGGTGGGTTGGTAATAAGCGCGAGAGAGAGAAGAGGGACAGAGGAGAGAGAGCTGAATCTTGTATGTACCTGGTAGTATAAAAGATACTTTTGTTTATACATTGGAATGTGCACAGATGTCTGACGATTGCTGGCTCACTTTGGATAAATCCTTTTACCATTGAAGTTCATGTTGGTGTTAGTTAGGTTTGTTGTGTGTTTATTGTTGTGTGTTGTGTGTGTGTGTTGTGGTGTGTGTAATGTATGTTTTGTGTGGTGTGTATTGGGGACGTGACTAGGTTTTCTTAATATACAGTATGAAAAGGCATAGGAGAATTAAAAGGGATAAGTTCCTAATTGGAGAATAACCTCCAGATGAACTATGTCTACATTGCATGAATTATTATACCACGTTAAGAAAGAGAGGAGAGAAGAAGAGGAGGAGAGAGAGAAGAGAGAGAGAGAGAGAGGGAGGGATAGAGAGAGATTGAGAGATAAATGGCCACTGTAATATATCAGCGAATTTCCCTCAGTGTCAATATGGGCTTATTGACGAGAGAGAAATAGAGGTAGAGAGAGACTGACTTATGTCTATGCAAAAAAAAAAAAAACTGCGTAATTTTACCTACTATTTATCTCCTGATGCCGATGAAAAACTACAAATAACTTGGAGCGTGTTTGAATGACAGCATGATTTGCATATACAAACACAACACGCCTGAAAAGTATTTTGAGTTTTTTTTTTTTTTTTCGTAATTTCAGAACGATGACGGAACGAACCAACTCTGTTGACCCGTTAGGCTCCTCTTGGTCAACATGATTTGACATAAAAGTCTGGGCGTCCCCAATGTGCAAACCCCTTTTTTTTAAAACCCTTTTTTTATTGTTGTGCCATCAATTAAAGTCGTTTTTTTTTCAGACAGGTGTTCGATGGAGCAAACAATTTGTCATAAAATGCGGATTCTGCCATATTTGTTTCCTATGACAGGTGAACTTTCAGAAGGTCGAGTTTGGTCACTTTGATGGTATGGGAGTTTTTTTTTTTTTTTTTTTTTTTACTCCAGGTTCCTAAATCTCAGTTTCAAAAAGAAATAGTTTACTTAATATGTATATGTAAAGGGCACCTTTGATGCTATAATCTGGACCAAAAAATCTCTCTCATCCATCTCTTCATCTTCTCGACAGGAATCTCTCTCTCGGTCGCCTTCTCTCTCTCTATCCTCCCCTCCCCCCCCCACCTCCTGTCCTCTTGTCTCCTCTCCTCTCTGTCCTCCCTCGATCGTCTACCTCCGTCTCCCCCTCTTCCCCCCTCCTCCTTTCCTCCTCCCCGTTCGTCTCCCCGGCCCCTCTCCTCCTCCTCATACTTCTTCTCTCTTCCCTCTACCTCCTCTCATTCTCCTATGAAATGGGAGATGGGAAACGGTCTGCTGACATTGGCCTTTTTTTTTTGTTTTTTTTTTTTGTTTTTTTTTTTTTTTAAATTCAAGAGACTAAATAGAAGCATTTTTGTTTTCATTCCCATACAGATGAGATTTTTTTTTTCTCTTTTTGTTTATTTCTTTAAGTAGTACTCAGCATTATTTTTTCTTTTTGTTTTGTTTTTTAGGATTCAAGAATTGAATAGCAAGTTTTCATTTTCACGCTGATGGTATATTTTTTCTTTTTTATTGATTATTTTTTCAGATATTACTCACAGGATTCAAGACATAAATAGAACTGTTTTAATTTTCATTTTAATGAGAAATTAATTTGCTTTTTTAAATTATATTTTCAGTGTCACTGAGTAACGTTGGTTTGTGTCCCTATGGTATACAGTAAGACATGCAAATCTCTGATTCACTAAAAAGTTAAGCAAATAAGTCCTTGGAATTCTGAGATCAATGATTTTTGACAAACTGAAAGTGAACAAGGATTTAAAAAAGATTTTTTGAAAGTCAGGTTAGTAAATATTAAGAATATCAACTGGAGATGGTATCTCAGTTATTATTATTATTATTATTATTATTATTATTATTATTATTATTATTTTTTTTTTTTTTTTTTTTTTTTATTATTATTATTATATTATTATTAATTATTATTATTATTATTATTATTGATTCGGTGAATTTCGTCAGTTGTATGATAACACGAGAAGTTGTATAACAAAACACAAGAGGTTGTATAACAACACGAGAAGTTATATAACATAACACAAGAAGTTGTATGACGAGAAGTTGTATAATTCTTTCTCTAAAACTTGACAACACAAAGAACACAAAACTAACAACAGTCGAATTATGAAGAAAAGTAGATTTTGATTATGAAAATCATCTTTTTTTCAACCGTAAAATTTTTACGGACGAGACCAAACTTCATCCTCTGAAAAATATTTATGGAAAAAAAGAGATCTCCGGATTAGTAATATCTGATCATCAAAGGATCACCTGGTCGTTTGATCATACAAATCAAAGGATATGTGTTTTTTCACGTTTCTCTGAAATGTGCTCATACGAGGCACATTTGCAAAAGTGCGATATTGTAACTCTCCGTGTTGTTATACAACTTCTTGTGTTTTGTTATACAACTTCTTGTGTTTTGTTATACAACTTCTTGTGTTTTTTATACAACTTCTTGTGTTTTGTTATACAACTTCTCGTGTTGTAATATAACTTCTTGCGTTTTGTTATACAACTTCTCGTGTTGTTATACAACTTCTTGTGTTTTTGTTATACAACTTCTCCTGTTGTAATACAACTTCTCATGTTGTTATATAACTTCTCCTGTTGCTATACAACTTCTTGTATTGTTATACAACTTCTCGTGTTGTTATACAACTTCTTCAGGACGTATTCTGACTTATAAGATTTTTTTCTGTTTATCAGTAATAGTTTTAACATTTTTTCAGTTATATCGAGTATCTTTTACTAATGTAATCATTCATAACGACTTTAGACCTAAATGTGGCCTTGCAATTCCTTGCAATTGAAAGAATAGCAAGAAATGTCTTCTATTTAACAGTACCAAACATCAATAGTCGCCATTGTCAAGAGTGCTTAAAAATATCCATAAAAAAAACTTTATTTTTTAGGGAGATTTTTCGTTACAATAGTCCAATAAGTCTGCAGTATTTAACTCATGACTTATAATTAAGAATCATGTTTTACCTCAGTGCACCTCATGTGGTGTACTGTAGGTATTACTTTAAGTTCTCTGCATCGTCCCTTCGTCCCCGAACTGCAACTCCCTTTCATTCCTTTTACTGTACTGCCGTTCATATTCTCTTTCCTCCATCTAACTTACCACCTCCTATTGAAAATTGTTTCAAAGCTTTCTATTCTTAATTTCCCGTTCAGCGCTGAATGTACCTCGTAGATCCCAGCTTTTGGCCTCTGACCTAAAATATTCTATTCCTTCCTTCCTTCTACTATAATTTTAATCAGTTATGTAATTGAAGCATAGGTGGATAATTGCTATTTCCCTTTACATAATACTAAAACAGCCTGAAAGTCAAATGTGAGTTTCTGGCTGCGTGCTTTATGCAAATCATGATCATCCTTCGTTAATGGCTTTTCCCTTGCGAAATATTGGCCCCAGTAATGAGAAGTCGTTATCTATTCATACATTCCATTAATATCAGAAGTTGTCTCACCTTTCGTTAGATTCCCAGGAGGGCGTAAGATTGCAAATTAGTTTTCAGTCTTTCTGTTTTATTTGACATCTACGTAGTAATATTTCTGCGTAGAAGAGAGAAATGTTCTTGTTTTGGGAGGTGGTTAAGTAGTCTCAATTTTTTTTCTTTTTGCGTTTAGAAATATTTTGGGGTGTCAACCGTCTTGGACTATAGATACGGGTATGTGTGTGTATGTGCGTGTTTATACAAATATAGCATATGTATTAGCAGAAGCCCCTGGGAAAGTTTAAAATGAAAAGATAAGGTACTAAATACTTTCGTGTGCTTAACCCATCTTAGT
>NC_061103.1:41302726-41305226 GCF_015104395.2 Macrobrachium nipponense
AGTGGACCCTTCCTTTTGCACAAACATTTCCTTTGGATGGAGAGAGCGAATTTTAAAACCGTTTTGGAAGCGTTGGACTAATTTTGGAAGGATTAGGATAACAAACTATACGTGTATAAATATAATATATATACGTGTATATATAATACATATATGAATCACGAAAATATGGGACGTGATGAACATATAAATAAAGACAGAATCCACGAAGGGAAGTGAAATAATGGAGTAATCCTGCGGCGAGGCCTTTCGACTTTTGTCCTTCACTCACTTTAGTAACGGACAAGAAGTCGAAAGGCCTTGCAGCCGTACTCCATTGTTTCACTTTCCTTCGTGGATTTTGTCTTTATATATATATATATACATATATGCATATATTATATATATACATACATACATACACACAAGAATACTTCTCAATAATAATGATTGTACCAGCAACTTTACAATAAGAAAAAAAATGAATTGGATCAACTAATACTTAGTCACGGATATGTAGACGAGGATATAAAAATGAAACTCAGAAGATAATATGAATATTCATCCTATTTCATATTTCAGACGCGATGCAGGTTAAACAAATCACCTTGCACGGCAAAAAATAAAAAAGATTAAAATGAAAAAAAAGGGAAAAGTGAATGCATATGGAGCATTAATACTCATAATACAAATCAATAATCAATGAATAATGTTAGCATATCTAAAATCAAGCTTTACGTACAAAATTTTCAGTCCTCATAAAAATAAAGGTTGAAAATATTTGGTAGAATTGGTTACACTCCAGAAAATAATTTTCTCCACGTGACCTCTGTATAATCCTCTTCAATATTTTGTTCATGTTTTCCAATATCCATTACTCGTGTGGGAGATATAAAACTTGCATAGCGTTAAATGAATCTTCATTTTTTAATACAATTTTGCCCCGACTTTTTGCCGGATGCAAAATGGAGGAACATAGGTTTTGTGATTGATACTTCTTTTAAATTTACACTTTGGAAATTTATTTTTTTTTAGTGTTACCGTTTTTTTTTTATTTTATGCTTTTTTTATTTTATACTGTTTTGAAAGTTAGACTATTTTTAAAATTTCTACTGTTTTCAAATTTATACATTTTGAAAGTTACTTACACTTTTTTTAAATTTATATTCTTTGAATTTTACAATTTCTTTTTTATTTTATGCTTTTTTGAATTTTATACTTTTTTGAACGTTACACTTTTTTACATCTCTAGTGTTTTGAAATTTATACTTTTTCAAAGTTACCAACACTTTTTTTAAATTTACACTTTTTAGAAATGTACACTTTTTTTATTTAATACTTTTTTGAAATTTATATTTTTTTAAATTTACACTTTTTTGGGTTTATGTTTTTTAAACTTGATATTTTTTTTAAATTTATACTTTTTTGAAATTTAAACTTTTTTGAAATTTATTCTTTTTTGAAACTTACAATTTTGACATGTTTAGTTTTTTTGTTACGATGCTTTTTAAAGATTATAACAAAACTTTTCGTCTCTGATTCCGAGCTGCATATTTTTTTTTTTTTCCGGTGATTTCCAATATTAGTTTCGTTTGCTTTTTTAAACTTTTACATTTTTCTTACAGTTCAGGATTTAGTGGTTTTTGTGCTGTTCAAAGAAAAGTTGAATCTCTTTGAAAAATTCATTTCTGGTGAGCTAAATATATATATATATATATATATATATCTATATATAGATATATATTATATATATATATATAGAGAGAGAGAGAGAGAGAGAGAGAGAGAGAGAGAGAGAGAGAGAGAGAGAGAGAGAGATATATATATATATATATATATATATATATATATATATATATATATATATATATACTATCTGCAGTATGATCCTCAAACAGCAATTCAGGAATGCCGAAGACACATGGATGTTTTAAAAGATTATTCATAGAGAAACGTTTCGCACATGACTATGTGCATCATCAGTCTGAAAAATGACAAAATAATAACATTAAAAATACTAAAAATACACAGGATTCTTAAATGACAATTAAAAACATTAAAAGACTAAAAGTAAGAAGCAAAGTAAAAAACAACTGCTGTTACACCAACCTTCAGGTACAGAGGAAGAAGATAGAATGACAAAAAAAAGAGGGAACAACAACCTCCAAAAGACGACTAATGCCAAGATATAGTTGAGCAGAGGAGCAGCCACCGTTTAACGATGGAAAGGAACGAGTCTTTTTAATATATAATGACTCTAAGGTCGTCAGATAATCTGCATCCTTAGAATACGCTAATATGGAGAAGTGCTGCTTCTTAACCTCAATTTTACAATTGATAGCATGATTTTTATATTTGAATGTTCTGGTCTGCTCAATCTTTGTCCCATTCTAAAACTCAACCCTAAGTGACTATAATATCTATAATATATATATATATATATATATATATATAATATATATATCTATATATAATATATTATATTTCTAATGATTTCCAATATTAGTTTTGTTTATATTTA
>NC_061103.1:41310226-41332726 GCF_015104395.2 Macrobrachium nipponense
ACCTGGAGAGAGTTACGCATGTGACGGCCGTGTTCGTTGAAAGAATATTATTAACTAGTTTTTCCCATAGGTCAAAAGGGCGTAAAATTATTTCTTGGAATATAAAATGGTTATTTTCTCAACGACTACTTTCTCGTGAAGGAGAAATTGTTTTATTGTTTTATTGTTTTAATCCTTAAATAAAGCGAAAATAACTTGATATAGACTTCGTACCAAGCGGATGAATTTAAAGTATGCATTAGTTAGATGCTGCGACCTTTTCATTTTTGAATAAATTATATCACGAAAAGAATTTATTGTAACATATTATTTGGAATGATAAAGAGTTATGACATCACATCTACCCATTGCATATTTTTTTATAGCGATGTAAGGCTTAGTAAATGAACTTTGCATGTACGTATCAGTTTTATGAATAAAATACAATGCGAAATATTTGGCATAGCAGCGTAAGGATAAGCAAATGAACTTTGTATATATCTATCTGTTTACATAACCAGCTGAATAATAATAATAATAATATAATAATAATAATAATAATAATAATATAATAATAATAATAAAATAATAATAAAGTCAAGAAGAAAGTATCACTATTCAATTGAATGTCGCAATACCATGGGACACCAGAGTTGAAGAGAAAGAGAGGGAAAAATTGGATAAGTATCAAGATCTGAAAATAGAAATAAGAAGGATATGGATATGCCAGTGGAAATCGTACCCATAATCATAGGAGCACTAGGCACGATCCCAACGATCCCTGAAAAAGGAATCTAGAAAAACTAGAGGCTGGAAGTAGCTCCAGGACTCGTGCAGGCAAGAGTGTGATCCTAGAAAAACGGCACAACAATAGTAAGAAGAGTGCTTGGACTCCTAAGGAGGCAGGATGCAACCCGGAACCCCACACTATAAATACCACAGATCGAATTGGAGGACTGTGATAAAAAAAAAAAAAAAAAAAAAAAATAATAATAATAATAATAATAATTCAATCATATCCAAACGGCAGTGTCCAATGGGCATGAAACTTGGCAGGGTTATGGTGGGGACCCTTAAGTTGGTTTATAATGGGGTTTCATCCTACCTGACCCCCCCGCCCCCGAAGGGGGTGGGGTTAAGGAGGGATTCCCTGAAACGGAGCTGGTTCTGCCCATGAAACGAGGCTGGTTGTACCCGTAGACTTAGTTACTTTATGAATTTATCATACATAATTTCCGTATACATATGTTTGCTACTAATAATAAAAATAATGAATCCTGGAAATATTTCCTATAGTAATGTAAACGAATTCTGCATATACGCATCTGTTTACACAACCTGCATCACGTTTCCCAACTTCACGACGACAATAAACACTTTAGCCTTGCAATTGCTTAAAGCAGCAGACCATTGTAGCTCGTCGTTGAACGCAATGGGAGCAATTAAGCGTGAGAGGGTCCCCGGGAAGGCGACGCCAGAAAAAAAAGTAAATGAGTTTCGTTTACCTGCGAGGGAAATGCAGAAGACTGGTTGCAATCTATTTGCGCATTTCGTCACTCGTTTGTTACGGTTTGCATAATGTTTACGATGACAATATTTGATGCGATTTAAGATTTTTATTTTTTTATTTATCTTTTGTTACAGTTTCGTAATGTTTACTATGAGAAATTTAGATTTTATTAAAGTTTTTTATTTTTGTCATTTGTTATAGTTTCGTAATGTTTACGATGACAAATTTAGATTTTATTAAAGGTATTTTTTTTAGCTTTGTTATTTGTACAGTTTCGTCGTGTTTACTATTACACATTTGGCTTTCATTAAAGCTATATTATATTTCCTTTCGGGTACAAAGTCCACTGAGGTTTATAGAACACATTTTAGATAAATGTATAATTAATTTTCTGTACGAGGTGAGAATTACATTACTATATTTATTTTTTTTTATTTATTTGTTTATTTATTTTTTATTTTTTGCCTCGGGTACTAAAGTCACTGAAGACAACCGAATACATTTTACATATATGTTCAACCTTCAATTGGGAGATTACTGACCCTCGAGAGTGCTAGTAAGTGTTCTATATATTTTTATTTACTATCTACTTTCTATATATTTATTTACTGTATATTTCAGTATACTATTAATTTGTTTAATTATGACTATAAATTTATAGTCAGGCAGTGAGATTTGGACGGTTTTCCATTTTATTTTAATATCACTGGGGGCCAAGATTGCAATGTTGCACCGAACAAACATCTGTATCTCTCTCTCTCTCTCTCTCTCTCTCTCTCTCTCTCTCTCTCTCTCTCTCATGAAAGAAGAAAACGGTGGAAATATGGTAGAAAGTGACGGGGACGCCTATTCGAAATATCTGAAAAATTCTGATGTAATTAACTTCTTTTTTTCGGTGTAATGAAGCATAATTCCTTTCTACTTTCAGACGGGAAAGGAGAGAGAGAGAGAGAGAGAGAGAGAGAGAGAGAGAGAGAGAGAGAGAGAGAGAGAGGATGATTACGTTTGTTCGTATCGTTTCATTTTGATAAATTGGACATCTGAGATCTGACCTTCTTTGGGATGACATGAAAGTATTATTTCCGAGAGAGAGAGAGAGAGAGAGAGAGAGAGAGAGAGAGAGAGAGAGAGAGAGAGATCCTTTTGACAAATTGAACATCTGAGATCTGACATTCTTTCGGATAATTTGAAATTATTTCAGAGAGAGAGAGAGAGAGAGAGAGAGAGAGAGAGACCTTACATCTTGTTCGGGTTGCCCCAGGTCCCTCAGTGTGAGGCACCTTTAATGTCTACCAGAGAGTTGCTCGTACATCTTCCGGTATATTTTGCATCTTCCAATCTTGGTTGGTCTGGGATGCAGCTTAGATATTTGTCGAGCTTATTCTTAAACACATCTGCGCTCATTCCTGATATATTCCTCAGATGAGCTGGCAACGCAATGAATAGACGCTGCATTATCGATGCTGGTGCGTAGTGGATTAATGTCCTGTGCGGTTTCCTTATTTTTCCTTGTATAGTTTTGGGCACTATTAATCTGTCTTTGCTTGTTCTTTCTGACATTTTTAGCTCCATGATGTTTTCGGCTATTCCTTCTATCTGTTTCCATGCCTGAATTATCATGTAGCGTTCTCTTCTCCTTTCTAGACTATATAATTTTAAGGATTGTAGTCTTGCCCTGTAGTCAAGGTCCTTAACTTCTTCTATTCTAGCTGTAAAGGACCTTTGTACACTCTCTATTTGTGCAATTATCCTTTTGATAGTGTGGGTACCATATCATATTGCAATATTCAAGTGGACTACGAACATATGTTTTATAAAGCATAATCATGTTGTTTCAGCTTTTCTTCTTTTTTGTTTTGAAGTGCCGTAACAACATTCCCATTTTTTGCTTTACATTTTGCCAATAGAATTGCTATTTGATCATTGCATAACATGTTCCTATTCATCATCACACCAAGGTCTTTAACTGCTTCCTTATTTGTGATTGTCTCATTATTAGTCCCCTATATGCATATAGCTATCCTTTCTGTCTCCATAATTTATTTATTGATTCAAATTCATCAGAGTTAAATACCATCCTATTTTTACCTCTGCCCAATCATATACTTTGTTAAGGTCTCTTTGTAGCGCGTTCCTATCTTCATCACAAGTAATTTCTCTACTTATTCTTGTGTCATCAGCGAGACTACTCACTACCGAGTCCTTAACATTACTGTCTATGTCGGCAATCATAATAACAAACAGTAATGCAGCTAACACCGTACTTGTGGCACACGGCCGGATATTACCTTAGCTTGCATCCGATTTCTCTCATCGTTTGCAATAACTATCGTTTTCTGTTGTGTAAAAATTCTTTTAACCACCTTCCTACTTTATCCACTATATTATGTTTTCTAATTTTCTTCGCTAATATATTATGGGTCTACCTTCTCAAAAGCTTTTTGCAAAGTAGATAAACCACATCTGTTTCATTTTCCGCTTTTCATATTTTTGTATATGTTCTCACGGTGGACTAACAGTTGGGTTTGTGTACTTTTTCGGGTACAAAACCATGTTGTCCGATATTAAACAAATTATTTTTTATTAATGTTTCATAATATTTTTCTTTCATTACCCTTTCATACACTTTATAATATGTGATGTTAGACTCACGGCCTATAATTACTTGCCTCTAGTCTTGATCCACTTTTGAAAGTAGGAGTAATATATGCTAATTTGTGCTCATCATAAATCTTGCCTGTATCTACACTTTGTCTTAACAATATTGCAAGTGGCTTTGCGATAGAATGAACTACTTTCTTTAACAAAATAGCAGGGACACCATCAGCCTGCAGCAGCTCCATTTTTAATTTCATTATAGCCTGCACAATATCAGCTTCATTAAAATATCTATGTCAGCTAAATATTCACTATTTTTCGTCCTTACTTCTATGTCATTATCTTCATTATCAATTCTAGGGTGAATTTCTCTCTTATCGATCGTTCTGCCAATATGTTGCATATTTCCTTTTTTTCATTGTTAATCTCCCTTCAATTCTTAGAGGACCTATTTCTATTCTTCTTTTATTAATCTTTTTCGCATACGAATATAATAGTTTGGGGGGGGGGTTTGCTTGATATTTTAATAGGGTTTTTTCTTCCAAGTCCCGTTTTTCCATTTTTCTTTTCATTGTATAATCTTTTGTTCTGCATTTCTATCTTACTTTTTAGTTCTATAACTTTCCATGCATTTTTTTCTTTTGCAAGACCTTTTTTCCACTTTCTGATTTTCTGGAACAAGATCCTTCAGTCTCTTGGTATGCATGACTGATGTTTACTTATCTACTTCGGTAGAAGAGAGAGAGAGAGAGAATTCGTACTAAATGACCTGTTCGATAAATATTACTTACAGATTCAAGAATAATTATAATCGTTGATGTTGGACCTTTAGTAAGGTAGAAAAAAACAGCTGATTGCAAATTGACAGAAAGTAATGCATTTCACAATTTAATCGACTATCTTACTTAGAGATAAAAAAAATGTATAGAGGTATATTTACTTTCTAGTAATTTATTGGCAACTTAAATCGTTATTGATATTATTTTAAGTATTATTTTTTATCCCTTTTTCTCGTCTGTCTCTCATAGATTTTTACTATTGTTAATATGTATTTATTAATTTATTTGATATTATCATCTTTTTATGATATATTTCTTCAGACTGTTTCTCTTTATATTAACTTCTGTTTCATTATACATAATCTTTTTCAGCCTTTTAAGGAATCTTCTTCTTCTTATAATAATAATAATAATAATAATAATAAAATAATAATAATAATGATAATAATAATAATAATAATAATAATAATAATAATAATAATAATAATAATAATAATAATAATAATAATAATAATAATAATAATGAGTTTCCAGAGTTAAGGCCAAAAAACTTTGACAACTCTGTCTTGTTCAGCTTAAAGAATAATAATAATAATAATAATAATAATAACAAATAATAATAATAATAATAATAATAATAATAATAATAATAATAATAATAATAATAATAAGAAGAAGAAGAAGAAGAAGAAGAAGAAGAAGAAGAAGAAGAAGAAGAAGAAGGAACATAAAGAAAAAGAACTGGCTCTCCCCAACAGAAAGAGAAGAACGGGAAAGGGAAATGTCACACGACAACGAATTACACGAAGACGAAACTGAGAGACGATGCCACAGAAGACGACAGGGTGGAGGATGAGGTATCAAACAACGACACACGAAGAAACACCGACGAAGTAACAGAGAGGACGGAATGGGTAGAAAAGATTAGACAATGGATGGAGCAGATACAGAGAGAACAAAGATCCCCTCCATGAAAGCCTACAACACCAAGAAATTAGGGAGAAAACAAGTGAGGTCAATTGAAATAATGGGCATAATACACACCACCAGTATCACAGAAACAAATAACTTGACATATGCAGGAGCAAGATTAGTAGCAGAACTGATGGGGATTCGAACACCAACACCACCAGCACAAACCAACCAACAGAAACCAACAGCAACCTGCCTCCTTGGAAAAGGCGCCTGAAAAGCAAATCATGGTGATGAGATCTGACTTGAGTAAACTGAAAGAGATGGCAGAAAAAAGGCTAAGAAGCAAGAAAACAAGGGAGGAACTCAAAGAGAAATACAAAGTACAAGAGAGGGGACTAAACAACACAATAAAGATGTAAAAACAGAGGCTTAAGGCCAAAGCACATAAGATCCAACGGTACATGAACAGGAATAAGGGATACCAACAGAACAAACTATTCGGAACCAACCAGAAAGACTATACAGCCAAACTAAGAGGGGAAGACAACCACCCAGAAATTCCTGAAGCCGAACCAAGTAAGAGACTCTGGGAAAACATATGGAGCAATCCGGTATCACACAACAAACATGCAACATGGCTCCAGGAAGTCAAGGAAGAAGAAATAGGGAGAATAAAACAAAGATTCACAGACATCACGACGACACAGTCAGACACCAACTAAAGAAAATGCCAAACTGGAAAGCCCCAGGTCCCGATGAAGTCCATGGATACTGGCTGAAAAACTTCAAGGCCCTACACCCACGAATAGCAGAACAACTCCAGCATTGTATCTCAAATCACCAAGCACCCAAATGGATGACCACAGGAAGAACATCCTTAGTACAAAAGACAAGGAGTAAGGGAAATATGCCAGTAACTACAGGCCTATCACCTGCCTACCCAATAATGTGGAAGTTACTAACAGGTATCATCAGTGAAAGGCTGTACAACTACCTAGAGGAGACAAACACCATCCCCCACCAACAGAAAGGCTACAGAAGAAGTGTAGGGGCACAAAAAAGACCAGCTCTGATAGACAAAATGGTAATGAAGAACAGTAGGAGAAGGAAAACCAACCTAAGCATGGCAGGATAGACTATAAGAAAGCCTTCGACATGATACCACACACATGGCTAATAGAATGCCTGAAAATATATGGGGCAGAGGAAAATACCATCAGCTTCCTCAAAAATACAATGCGCAACTGGAATACAATACTTACAAGCTCTGGATAAGACTAGCAGAGGTTAATCTCAGGAGAGGGATCTTCCAGGGCGACTCACTGTCCCCACTACTCTTCGTAGTAAGCCATGATTCCCATGACAAAAGTACTACAGAAGATGGATGCCGGGTACCAACTCAAGAAAAGAGGCAACAGAATCAACCATCTGATGTTCATGGACGACATCAAGCTGTATGGTAAGAGCATCAAGGAAATAGATACCCTAATCCAGACTGTAAGGATTGTATCTGGGGACATTAGGATGGAGTTTGGAATAGAAAAATGCGCCTTAGTCAAACATACAAAAAGGCAAAGTAACGAGAACTGAAGGGATAAAGCTACCAGATGGAGCAACATCAAACACATTAGATGAGACAGGATACAAATACCTGGGAATAATGGAAGGAAGGAGATATAAAACACCAAGAGATGAAGGACGCGATCAGGAAAGAATATATGCAGAGACCTCAAGGCGATACTCAAGTCAAAACTCAACGCCGGAAATATGATAAAGCCATAAAACAACATAGGGCAGTGCAGTAATCAGATACAGCGCAGGAATAGTGGAATGGACGAAGGCAGAACTCCGCAGCATAGATCAGAAAACCAGGAAACATATGACAATACACAAAGCACTACACCCAAGAGCAAATACGGACAGACTATACAACACGAAAGGAAGAAGGAGGGAGAGGACTACTAAGTGTATGAGGACTGCGTCTCAACATCGAAAACAGAGCACTGGGGCAATATCTGAAAACCAGTGAAGACGAGTGGCTAAAGAGTGCATGGGAAGAATGGACTAATAAAAGTAGATGAAGACCCAGAAAATATACAGAGATAGGAGAAAAGAAAGACAGAACAGAGGACTGGCACAACAAACCAATGCACGGACAATACATGAGACAGACTAAAGAACTAGCCAGCGATGACAATTGGCAATGGCTACAGAGGGGAGAGCTAAAGAAGGAAACTGAAGGAATGATAACAGCGCACAAGATCAGGCCCTAAGAACCAGATATGTTTCAAAGAACGATAGACGGAAAAAAATAACATCTCTCCATATGTAGGAAGTGCAATACGAAAAATGAAACCATGAACACATAGCAAGTGAATGCCCGGCATTTGCACAGAAACAGTACAAAAGAGGCATGATTCAGTGGCAAAAGCCCTCCACTGGAGCCTGTGCAATAAACATCAGCTACCTTGCAGTAATAGGTGGTACGAGCACCAACCTGAAGGAGTGATAGAAAACGATCAGGCAAAGATCCTCTGGGACTATGGTATCAGAACGGATAGGGTGATACGTGCAAACAGACCAGACGTGACGTTGATTGACAAAGTCAAGAGAAAAGTATCACTCATTGATTGTCGCAATACCATGGGACACCAGAGTTGAGAGAAAGAGAGGGAAAAAAAATGGATAAGTATCAAGATCTGAAAATAGAAATAAGAAGGATATGGGATATGCCAGTGGAAATCGTACCCATAATCATAGGAGCACTAGGCACGATCCCAAGATCCCTGAAAAGGAATATAGAAAAAACTAGAGGCTGAAGTAGCTCCAGGACTCATGCAGAAGAGTGTGATCCTAGAAACGGCGCACATAGTAAGAAAAGTGATGGACTCCTAAGGAGGCAGGATGCAACCCGGAACCCCACACTATAAATACCACCCAGTCGAATTGGAGGACTGTGATAGAGAAAAAAAAAAATAATAATAATAATAATAAGAGCATCAAGGAAATAGATCCCCCTATCCAGACTGTAAGGATTGTATACTGGGAACATCAGGATGGAGTTTGGAATAGAAAAATGCGCTTAGTCAACATACAAATGGGCAAAGTAACAAGGACTGAAGGGATAAAGCTACCAGATGGGAGCAACAAACACATAGATGAGACAGGATACAAATACCTGGGAATAATGGAAGGAGGGGATATAAAAACACCAGGAGATGAAGGACACGATCAGGAAAGAATATATGCTGAGACTCAAGGCGATACTCAAGTCAAAACTCAATGCCGGAAATATGATAAAAGCCATAAACACATGGGCAGTGCCAGTAATCAGATACAGCGCAGGAATAGTGGAATGGACGAAGGCAGAACTCCACAACATAGACCAGAAAACTAGGAAACATATGACAATACACAAAGCACTACACCCAAGAGCAAATACGGACAGACTAAATACATAACACGAAAGGAAGGAGGAGGGAGGGGGCTACTAAGCATAGAAGACTGACGCGAAACATCGAGAACAGAGCACTGAGGCAATATCTGAAAACCAGTGAAGCGGAGTGGCTAAAGAGTGCATGGGAAGAAGGGCTGATAAAAGTAGACGGAGACTCAGAAATATACAGAGGACAGGAGAATGACAAACAGAACAAAGGAATGGCACAACAAACCAATGCACGTACAATACATGAGACAGACTAAAGAACTGGCCAGCGAGGACACATGGCAATGGTTACAGAGGGGAGAGCTCAAAAAGGAAACTGAAGGAATGATAACAGCGGCACAAGATCAGGCCCTAAGAACCAGATATATCCAAAGAACGATAGATGGAAATAACAATCTCTCCCATATGTAGGAAGTACAATACGAAAAATGAGACCATAAACCCACATAGTAAGCGAATGTCCGGCACTTGCACAGAACCAGTACAAAAAGAGGCATGATTCAGTGGCAAAAGCCCTCCACTGGAGCCTGTGCAAGAAACATCAGCTACCTTGCAGTAATAAGTGGTACGAGCACCAACCTGAAGGAGTGATAGAAAACGATCAGGCAAAGATCCTCTGGGACTATGGTATCAGAACAGATAGGGTGATACGTGCACAGACCAGACGTGACGTTGATTGACAAAATCAATGAGAAAGTATCATCATTGATGTCGCAATACCATGGACACCAGAGTTGAAGAAAAAGAAAGGGAAAAAATGGATAAGTATCAAGACCTAAAAATAGAAATAAGAAGGATATGGAATATGCCAGTGGAAATTGTACCCATAATCATAGGAGCACTAGGCACGATCCCAAGATCTGAAAAGGAATCTGGAAAAACTAGAGGCTGAAGTAGCTCCAGGACTCATGCAAAAGAGTGTGACCCTAGAAACGGTGCACATAGTAAGAAAAATGATGGACTCCTAAGGAGGCAGGATGCAACCCGGAACCCCACACTATAAATGCCACCCAGTCGAATTGGAGGACTGTGATAAAGCAAAAAAAAAATTTTGAAAAAAAAAAAAAAAAAATTTTTTTAAATAATAATAATAATAAGGAAGGAGGCCTTCTCTGAGGGCAGTAGCATTGAATACTATGGCTGTTTCAACGGCATTTAATTTATATAGTGTTACATTTATTGATCTCCTCGTCTACCCAGCATTTAGTTAAATATTTTGATTGCTAGAAAAGAAAAGCACCATTTACCCTAATATCAGCTGATTTTAGGCGGGAAACCAAAGCACGCCAGCCAGAGATAGGATTTCCTGTTAAAAGGGGGAAAAGAAAGACTTTCTCAGCCTTAAGGACGATCCCAAGAGGGAAGGGTGTAGGTAGCTGGTACTTATTAGGCCTATGTCTTAAGCTCTTTTTCCTGTGAACCCTCTTCTGGCTGTATGTTCTGTTTCCAGGATTGCCCTGCTCTTGGGGGGTTAAGCTGACCCCACACCCAGGAAACACACCTGCCTTTGCCTCAGTCTCTTCCAGTCATGACCTCGGACGGATGTCCCCGCCACGAGCCTTCTAACTAGGCCTAACGAGGCGTTACTGGGGCGCGCGAGAGCCCAGACCTGAGACAAAGCCAACGCGGCAGTTCTACAAAGGTCTACTGATTATGGCATCCAGGTACGTCTTTGTGAAACAGCATATTGCCAGTTCCTTACCTCCTAGTGTCTGTTTACTCCCCATTTTCACAATTCAAACTTCTAATTCAAAGGAATATCCCTTTGTTCCTCTCACTGCCTTCATGGCCACATGCTTCCCTTGTGTGATCGTCCCAGACAAATGAAGTCATTGCATACCTCAGTTAAACACTAGAGTTCCTTTTCCCCAGTGTTTAGAGAAACTGAATAATCGTAACTTGTGCAAGAAGTCCTTTTTTTTTATCTTGTCTAATCTGGGATCTTTCCAGATTCCCCGAGTCACGTGTCCAAGTTTTCGCTCCGCAAGTGTCGCATTACCACAAGATTTTGAAAGCCAGCTTTTACGGGAACCTCATTTTAGCCAGCTATCCCCTTGTGAGAGATATATGGGTCCCCACGTGTGGACACGCTGCATTCACTCTTTCTCAGGCCAGTAAACGGCCTCTTGTAAATAAAATAGATGTACAGTAATTAGCTGAGTTTTCTGGCGACCTTTTTCCTCTAGAGTAAATTAATACTATAAATCCTTTAAGGTAAGTTCAAGTAACTTATTCTGGATTTTTCCCTCAACTCTTTTCGTTTACGTATTTGAACCCCTAACTTGGCCAGGCTTAATACATAACAATGTCGACTCTGCCACGAACCTGGCTTGTAAATTGAGTTATCCCTTGTAAACGTAAACAGTAAATTAGTTTTACAAAAAACGTAAATCAAAGCAGCACTGGCAGCGGAAGGTTTATTGTTGTTAGAAAGCTGCTAGTTAGGAGTGTTCTACTAATAGTTACGGCAAAAGAAGTGTACAATTCTTTTGTCTGTGATATGTTATGGGGGAAATTCGTTTTAACCTAGTTTTCATTCCAAGTGTTGGTACCCTTCTTAGCCAGCCAGCTCTCGTCAGCTGGACGCATGCGCACTCTCAGGCCTGCAAGCCAACCTTCGGTCTCACAAAGCGCAGCCATGTTTGTATCCCTTTAAGAATTATCTCAACGATTTAAGCAAAGTAACGTAAGTCTTGAAGTTTTAACGTAAATAATATTAATCTCGATACTAGTATCTATCATTCTGCCAGAGAAATTAACGTAATTCATCTTGAATAAGAAATTAGAATTTCGTGTTGTAAAATTGCCTCCATGTTTACAGAAAATCAGCTGATTCGCCATCGCTGTTCAACCCCCGTAAATCTTCAAAGTACAGTAAAATTACAATTGTTAACGTAAAATGCATCGTTGTAAATTTCATATGAAAAACGCAAATCGTTTCCATATAAGCGCAAGCCGCTACCAGTAACGTAAATATCGTTCATCGCTAGCGCGGTATCGTTTTCATAAACCTTATCCAAAGCAATTCTTTCATTGCACGTTGATGTAAGTAAATCATTTAACGCAAGTTGCGTCATATTAAAACTAAAAGTATTAGTTCAATTAATACAAGGGAGTTCGTCATATATCATTTTCACCCTCTCAGAGAGAGAGAGAGAGAGAGAGAACCTATTATTCCAAAAGCCAAGAGAACTACGTACTTACGCATTCAACATTAACATTATTTTAGTCTCTTGTGTCTTCATTTACACTGAGCGTGATGCGCACGCTTGTGTCCTTTTATTTCATTTACCGAGTACTTCAGCCAAGGACTGAGCATTTCTAAAATTACCATTACCTGTCGTTGCCCGAGTGGTCTTTTCATTTTCTTTATCTCAAAAGACTTGCGTATACCCGCAAGCACGAACCGCACAGTGTACCACCGCAACCTTCATTACTTACTTCCATCAAGGAAGTCGTTACCAGTCTAGGATGGCCACCACCAGTGCACGTCAGGTCTTACCATTTTACAGTGCCACTAATTCATGACACTGTCCATCGACTGGCTGCTGAGGTACTCCCACCTTTTACTTTCTCTCCTCCACCATTACACTGCCACGAAAACAGAGTGCCATTTCATTTCAGTATACTTTAGTATACTGCATGTAGCGTCGTCCGACGGGACACACCAGCACGCTACCATGCGACAAAAGGAACGCCTCCAGAAGTGCCGCTATTCCAGCACTACTAGTGCTGCCCAAGGAATGCCTCCATAAGTGCCATTGCACCTGTACAGGACGTACAGGTAGCCCTTTACCTGCGTGTCCGTCCTTACGGAACGCCCGAATTTAATTAGTGTGTCCATGTACAAGGGTCAGTGATCCTTTGGAACACTCCAAGGGAACGCCTCCCGGAAGTACCGCAATTACCAGCACTACTAGTGCTGTCCAAAAGGAACGCCTCCTGAAGTAGTGCCAGTGCATCTGTACAGGACGTACAGGTAGCTATTTACCTGCGTGTCCGTCCTACGGAACACCCATTCATTAGAGTATCTACCATTTCGGATCACTCAACCAAGGAACGCCTCCATAAGTGCCGTGCACCACTGTATTGGACCTACAGGTTGCCCATTCCAGTCCGTGTCTCCCAACTTAGGAACGCCCTTAAGTGTGACGTACGCCGCACACTCCATTTGATTGTCTCACCTCATTAGAAGGTGCCATTCCAGAAGTGCACCAACTTACGGGACACTTCCCAAGTGCCACAGAGCACCCAGTCTTTTCAGACTTTTTCTCTAACCACATCGCAGAACACATTTCCAAGCGAGTGCCACATTACACAGTAGGCACTCCCATTCCATCCAGTACCCTTCCTGGCCATTATTTTCAACTTTTTCCGAGCCTCTACTGCAGCCTAAGGGAAATGTCTTCCCCTGCTTCCTGCGACTTCTTTGCCCATAGAACTAGAGAAGCTCCGAACCCTCATAGCTCTTGGCAAGGAGGCCGGTTGGACACTGGACCAGCACTTGACCAGGTGAATGAAGGCGTAGCAGGAAACCGCGCGCCTGCAAGAAAAGGAAAAAAAAAACCCCCAAAAAGAAACCCAGAGAAAACAGCCAGAGAAGCAGAGAGAAAAGAGAAAAGAAGCAGAGAAGGAAACGAGAAAAGAGAGAAAGCATGAGCTAGCTCTCAGAGATGAAGAAAATCTCTCGGCAAGTTTCCAAGCCCCTGACCATGAGATGGACTCCCGGTAAGAGGTGGTTGCTGGAGGTTCTGCACCACTTGTTGTGTGCGTGGGCATGCTGTGATTCCGACCAGTGCCCAAGTCGATCCCTACCTTGGGATGAGAGCTTCAGGGTGAACTTCTCCAAGGCTACCATGTAGCCTTGCCTGATGAACCGTCTCCTACGGCCTATCGGTGGGTACACGTCATGGCCAATGCTGAAGCCCAGGTCTCCCTCATTGCAAGAAAGGCATTGCCTAGGGGTGCTAAAATCCAGACGGACGAAGAAATTCAGTTTGAATGGATTGACGGTCACCTCTATTCTGTTCCTTCGGTCGGTTCTGAGGTGGAAATGCCTTTATTGGACCAGGAGGACCAGGGGAAACAACTTGTGCGCCTGGGGCGTAGTTGACCAATTTCATGATGTTTATCAGGTAATATTGGGCCGAGATCTACTTAAGCCATATCTCCCCCTGGACGCAGCTCCCACTACATACCAGATGCACCGATCCCTGCAGCATACCTCATAATCAAAACCTCAATTTTAGGTTCAGAGGCTAGTGCCTCCGATGTCCCCGACATCCTTTCTATTTGCGAACCTGGCCCTGACCCAGTTGTCAGAGCCCGAAGTTTCTTCCGCATCATCTCAGCCTTTTAACTTTTACCATTTTACCGCCTACCTCCTCCACTTTGGAAGAGGTAAGCCCACCAGTTAACCCCGGACTTGTTTTCTGAGGGTGATTCAACAGAGGACTCTTCACCTGTGCCCGAGCACACTGCCAGCCTTGGTGACTCCACAGATTCGCAACCTGTGGTGCCATCTCGGCCTTCCCGTCCAGTGCCACGGAAGAGGTTCTGGGAACAAGTTCTGCCGAGGACTGTGGCCGCAAGGGTCACATGTCTGCCAACTACGGAGGGTGCGCTAATCACAATATTTTTTCCGCCATCGCAATGGCCGTTACCAATCCTTCTTTACTAGGATCCCCAGCTAAGGGCCCTATAACCGTCGCACCCCTCCAAAGTCATTATCAGCCAAGCCACGTCAGAGCCTACGACGACTCTGGCGCTCAAATCTCCCTGATACAGGAAGACCGAATCACCCGAGGGGCTAACGTCGATAGACGTCAATTAATCACCATTGAAGGTATCAACCATATCAAGCTGATCCTTCCGACCCTCCAATTGAGGGTCACCAGACCTCACTTCTCCAAAGTATGTACACTTGCAGTTGCAAGCTACATTCCAGGAGGTTATGACCTCCTCCTAGGGCAAGACATGAAGTCTCCCTCTCATTTCAAAAAGCCTAGGGGTCCTAACCCCACGACAAATAACTCCAAAGCAAGGAGTCATCGGAATTCTACGTCCTCCAGGAAGTACGTCCACCAACAGTCTCCCCCGTTACAAGAGGGAAATTGATCATTCACAGTTCCGTTGCAAAACCTGCAACGTACTAGGGCACTCCACGAATTGGCCTAGGTGCCCAGCAGACTACCAGCAGCGGACACTGACCATATGCCACAAGGCTCAGCCTTCCAAAAGAGACAGGTGAGCCTCTGTCTCCCATTACCAAGGGCCACGCTGAGAGGTATTGCACCTCCGGTACCCGTCACAGGTCCAGTCGACCTCAACTCTCTGCCAGTGCCCACTTGGCAGCACTGAGCAGTGCCAAGCTCCATCCAGCCATGGACGTAGAGCCACCACAGAACTTGACCTCTGTCGCCTGGCCCTGAGCTAGCGCCGGCGCCTAACCTTATCAAGGATCCTCCTACAGGAGATCCTCCAACAGGCATGGAGCTTACCGCAGCCCATGGCCAATCCCAAGTCCATGAGTCTTCTTCCACATCACTCTGTCGCCCGAGGATGAACCTCCGGCAGACCTCACCTTTATGCCTCCTCTGGCTGACCAGGAGTCAGCCTTGAGTCTTACCCTCACGACGGCTGTCACAGCAGCCGAAGTGAGGGCCTCCCCTGCAGTAGATTCCACTCTACGACGGTTGCTGCAGATACCGAAGTAGGGTGTTTCTCCTGCAATCCCTCAGGCTACCACTGCCTCTGCTCCTGACGGCGTTTCTGACCTTACCCCAGAGCCGGTGCCTCTGTCTACTCCTAGGACCGGTATAGCCAGGTCCTGGAGGAATAAGAAGAAGAAGAAGAAGGGACATAACAAATCACCAAACTAACCAAGAGCCACATGCTCTCCTTGACACCTGTGCCCGAGGTACAGTGTCACATTCATTTGCAGAGTGATCCTGGCACCTACCCAGATAAGGTAGCCAGCCTGATCTCTGCCAGTAAACTAACCTCTAACGCCTAGAAAGTTGTAATACTAACCCTCGTGTAAATGTCATAATGACTCATTACATTGCCTCCATCCTGGTACTCAACTAATCACTCATCATCCTCACGCATCATTACCTCACCTCATGTAGTTTTAACAATTCAGTCGATAAATCACTGCTGTGCGTACCACACTCTGGAATGATTGCATCTCTAATTAACTCTAATTAACTGTAATGAGTAGGTTAGGCTAATGATTTAGTACCAGGGCATTAGGGTAGTAGCAAGTAGAATTTTCAAGTAACCTTACATAGGGGGTAGAGTAGACTGTCGTCACAGACAACCAGTAGTTCTTACTTAGGCTAGACTACATTAATCCAATAAGTTAGTACACTTAGTATCTCCACCTATAAGTTAGGTAGGCCACTGTAGTTAGCCGTATTACTTCTCAAAAAAACTTCAGTTAGAGTAGGAGAACTGGGTAGTCGAGACGATCAACTTATTTAGCCAAGGCCTCACGCCCGAAAGGGAGTGAATGCCTTCTTAACAGTGGGAGCTGTTACATTTATTGATCCTCCTCGTCTACCCAGCATTTAGTTAAATATTTTGATTGCTAGAAAAGCAGCCATTAACCCTAATATCAGCTGATTTTAGGCGGGAAACCAAAGCACGCCAGCCAGAGATAGGGATTTCCTGTTAAAAGGGGGAAAATAAAGACTTCTCAGCCTTAAGGATGTATCCCAAGAGGGAAGGGTGTAGTTAGCCTGGTACTTATTAGGCCTATGTCTTAATCTCTTTTTTCCTGGTGAACCCTCTGCTGGCTGTATGTTCTGTTTCCAGGATTGCCCTGCTCTGGGGGGGGGGGGGGTGGGGGGGGGGGTTAAGCTGACCCCAACACCCAGGAAACACTGCCTTCGCCCTCAGTCTCCTCCAGTCGTGACCTCGGACGGATGTCCCCGCCACGAGCTGCTAACTTAGGCCTAACGAGGCGTTACTGGCGCGCCCAGAGCCCCAGACTGAGACAAAGCCGACGCCGCAGTTCTACAAAGGTCCACTGATCATGGCATCCAGGTACGTCTTGTGAAAAACAGCATATTGCCCAGTTCCTTACTCCTAGTGTCTGTTTACTCCCCATTTTCACAATTCAAACTTCTAATTCAAAGGAATATCCCTTTGTTCCTCTCACTGCCTTATGGCCGCATGCTTCCCTTGTGTGATTGTCCCAGACAAATGAAGTCATTGCATACCTCAGTAAACACTAGAGTTCCTTTTCCCCAGTGTTAGAGAAACTGACTAATCGTAAACTTGTGCAAGAAGTCCTTTTTTTTTTTTTGATCTTGTCTAATCTGGGATCTTTTCCAGATTCCCCGAGTCACGTGTCCAAGTTTTTGCTCCGCAAGTGTCGCATTACCGCAAGATTTTGAAAAGCCAGCTTTTACGGGAACCTCATTTTAGCCAGCTATCCCCTCCCATTGTGAGAGATATATGGGTCCCCACGTGTGGACACGCTGCATTCACTCTTTCTCCAGGCCAGTAAACGGCCTCTGTAAATAAATAGATGTACAGTAATTAGCTGAGTTTCTGGCGACCTTTTTCCTCTAGAGTAAATTAACTATAAATCCTTTAAGGTAAGTTCAAGTAACTTATTCTGCATTTTTCCCGTCAACTCTTTTCGTTTACGTATTTGAACCCCTTAAGGCCAGGTTTAAAACGTAACAATAGAATCTTCTCAATTCTTCTTATTATCTTTTTCTCGTCAGCATGTAGCTGTATTAGGTTTCCCAAGGACATGTAAAGATTTCATTTGTCTTAGGTTTATTCCTCTAACGTGTCGACAGTGCACAGGCAGTCATTTATGAGAGTATACAGTAAAGTGAATTAAGACACGTTTCACAAGTATTTATAGCAGGCAAGGTCGTGTACAATCGGTGGGCGGGTCGATGAGCAGGGATTTTAATTGGTCGTTGGATGGTAACGAAATCTATCCCTGAGGCGTTGAGTTCTTCGTGGTCTGGCCGGGGTTATTAGCGTGGGTTGGGTGTTGGTTGGGGTACCCACCTCCTGGGCGGCAGGTACTGCAAGCTGTCCAGGTGACATGTCCTCCGCTCGTTCTCTCCGCTTTCTCTCTCTGCTTCTTCCTCTCTTTCTCTCTCTCTTCCAGAGTTAAGGCCAAAAATTGATTACAACTCTGTCTTGTTCAGTTGTTAATAAATCCTTTTAACTTAAAGAATAATAATAATAATAATAATAATAATAATAATAATAATAATAATAATAATAATAATAATAAGTTTCCAAAGTTAAGGCCAAAAATGATTACAACTCTGTCTTGTTCAGTTGTTAATAAATCCTTTTAGCTTAAAGAATAATAATAATAATAATAATGAGTTTTCAAAGTTATAAAAAAATTAATTTCAGCTCCATTTAATCCGCGTGCGTGCAAGATTAAATGTGACACCCCACTCCCCACCCCCCCCCCCCCCCCACCCCTTCCTCTTTAACCATCCCTTGTCGAACGTCTGCTTATACATGTTGATGACATGTCGTCCACAGCAGCGTTATTTTGACAAGCAATCTGGGCTTTAATCTGCGTGTGATCAAAGCGTCATTAGGTGGAGGCTATACCTGATTATTTCGATAGCGTGCGAATTCGGCTTTTGAAGGGAGATTGAGAGTGAGCGTTTGATATGGATGTTTACATAAACATTCACTTACACACACACACACACACACACACACACACACCTCATTGGCGTGATCGGTAGGGTCTTGGCCTGCCACCTCGGTGGCCACGAGTTCGATTTACAGGCATTCCATTGAGGTGTGATAGATGTGCATTTCTGGTGATAGAAGTTCACTCTCGACATAATTCGGAAGTCACGTAAAACCGTTGGTCCCGTTGCTGAATAACCGCTGGTTTCATGCAACGGAAAAACGCCACACCATACAAACACACACACACACAAACGCGCAAGAGTATAGACACTGCATGCACTGTAGAATTTCTAAATACGTACCTTTTAGAACACATGAAAATTGGATTCATAAATTAACTTTTTTTATTAAGTTAAATGCAATTTATATTACCATTCTGTATGTAACAAACGAAAACTGGATTCGCCAAGTTTAACTATTTTATTCAGTTAAATTCCATTTACATTACTATTCATAAAACGCATGAAGATTGCATTTACAATTTGACTTTTCGCCCAGTGAAATTCAAGATATATTATCATTCATACACACATTTTAACCTCTACTGGTATGGAAGAGAGCTTTCCTTCAAATTATGCTTGAATCAAGCAGCAGGTGGTCTCATGCATGCTCTGACTTCCCCAGCGGGAGGGGGAATTGCTTCTCTGCTGCGCTTTGGTCAATAATGCTGTGTGCTTGCAACTCTTAAGTCTCTTGGGGTGTGAGTTCGTGTTGTATGCCGGTTGAAAGCTGTCCCTTTGAATCTCCAGTTACATTATTAATATATACTTACTTTATAGGAATAAAGTTCAATATATATATATATTATATATATATATATATATATATATATATTATATAGAATATCTATATATCTTAAATATCAAGGTATTATTGTATTGCAATCAATTATTTTAAACATGTTTATTTGCCAATAGCAATAATTATAACTGACAATCCCAAGAATGACCAAATATTCGCTTAGGTTCTGATGTTAATGGACCTTAATTATATAAAATATACAAAATAATAAGGCTTCTTATACAAAATATACAAACGACCGAGGCTGCCGTATACAAAATATGCAAAATACTAAGGCTGTCTTATACAAAGTATACAAAATACCAAGGTTTTTTATTCGAAATATACAAAATACTAAGGTTTCTTATACAAAATATACAAAAGACTGAGGCTGTCTTATACAAAATATGCAGAATACTAAGGCTTCTTATACGAAATATACAAAAGACTGATACTGTCTTATAAAAAATATACAAAATACTAAGGCCACTTATACAAAATATACAAAAGACTGAGGCTTCTTATGCAAAATACCGGCGATAATTAAAATATGCGTGACTATATGAGGCTTTAGTATATAAGATTCGGGTCATAATCTCGAAACTTTTGTCGCAAAAAATACTTGATGACTTTTGATGTCTTTCATTGTCAGTCGAATGAAGTACTTTAGACTCCGACCTTCTCAGAAATTTGGAAGAAGTTTGAAAGATTTAACTTTTTTACTAGACGATAATTTTGCCTCGTGTGTCTCATCTAAAAACTCTCTCTCTCTCTCTCTCTCTCTCTCTCTCTCTCTCTCTCTCTCTCTCTCTCTCTCTCTCTATCTATACTTTTTCGCAGTGGGGTCAGTAATGCTAAAAAATTGTGATAGATTACAATAAAAATGTTACCTCTCTCTCTCTCTCTCTCTCTCAATCTCTTCTCTCTCTCTCTCTGTGTGTGTGTGTGTGTGTGTGTGTGTGTGTGGTGTGTGTGTGTGTGTGGCACCAAAAAGAATTTACAATTAACAATCAGTCTCTCTCTCTCTCTCTCTCTCTCTCTGAGAGACATCTACAAAGTTTGTCTCAGCAGCCTGGCACTAAATACCTGAAAATGATCAAATTTCTAACCCGCCACAACCACTCTACCTAAATTGAAATTTTAGTTTGGCAGACTTTCCAATAAATAAGGACCACCCTTCCTTCCTACTCCCTCCTCCTACGCGCTCCCCCCTCTCGTTTTGCCCCCCCACAAAAGTTACATGAATGGAAGTTGCGTAAGTTTAAGTAGCTGTCAAGGACCCACTAATATATTAGGCGTCGGGAACTTTGTCATGGAAAGCCCTACGGAGCGTCTAGTATACTGTCAAATTAGGTCGTAACTTTGACAATATTATCCTACAGCATATTTCCCAGGATATATTTCCCGGAATATAATTCCTAGAATATATTTCCCAGAATATCCTAGAATATATTTCCAAGAATATGTCTCCCAGGATATCCTAGAATATATTTCCAAGAATACATTGATATTTCCCAGAATATATTTCTCAGAATATCCAAAAATATATTTCCAAGAATGTATTGATGTTTTCCCGAATATATTTTTCAAGAATATATTTCTCAGAATATCCTAGAATATATTTCCAAGAATATATCTCCCAGGATATTATAGTATATATTTATATTTGTCCCATAATATATTTGTCCTAAGAATACATTTTTCGGGAGAACCATATTTACCCAATATCCGCTAGAATAATTTATTTCCAAGGGAATGTTCTCCCAGGCTAATCCTAGTATACATTTCCTAGTATACTATTTATTTTCCCTTTTCCCATAATATATTTCCTAGAATACATTTTTCGAGAATATATTTCCCGGAATGTCCTTGAATATCTTTCCAAGGAGATGTCTCCCAGGATATTATAGTATACATTTCCTAGTATATATTTATATTTCCCATAATATATTTCATATAATACATTTTTCGATAATATATTTCCCATAATATCCTAGAATATATTTCCAAGAATATGTCTCCCAGGATATCTTAGTATACATTTCCTGCTATATATATTTATATTTCCCATAATATATTTCCAAGAATACATTTTTCGAGAATATATTTCCCAGAATATCCTAGAATATATTTCCAAGGAGATGTCTCCCAGGATATCCTAGTATACATTTCCTGCTATATATATTTATATTTCCCATAATATATTTCCTAGAATACATTTTTCGAGAATATCCTAGAATATATTTCCAAGAATATGTCTCCCAGGATATCTTAGTATACATTTCCTACTATATATATTTATATTTCCCATAATATATTTCCTAGAATACATTTTTCGAGAATATATTTCCCAGAATATCCTAGAATATATTTCCAAGAATATGTCTCCCAGGATATCCTAGTATATATTTCCTAGTATATATTTATATTTCCCATAATGTGTTTCCTAGAATACATTTTTCGAGAATATATTTCCCAGAATATCCTAGAATATATTTCCAAGGATATGTCTCCTAGGATATCCTAGTATATATTTCCAAGAATATGTTTATATTTCCCATAATGTGTTTCCTAGAATACATTTTTAGAGAATATATTTCCCAGAATGTCCTAGAATATATTTCCAAGGATATGTATCCCAGGATATCCTATTATATATTTCCAAGAATATGTTTATATTTCCCATAATGTGTTTCCTACAATACATTTTTCGAGAATATATTTCCCAGAATGTCCTAGAATATATTTCCAAGGATATGTCTCCCAGGACATCCTAGTATATATTTCCAAGAATATGTTTA
>NC_061103.1:41337726-41340226 GCF_015104395.2 Macrobrachium nipponense
TATGAAGAAGATGAATATGTATCGACATTATATATTTTTTCAAAGTTAAATATGCCCATAAATATTCATTTAATATATGGGGGGGGAGGTGACTCAGAACGAAGACGCCGAAGAAAGTCATTTCTGAGTAATTAATTCCTTCAAGAAACTGTACATATGCAAATCTTATTTTATACCAAACAGCACACTATTTTATTCCGTTATAATTTCGTCTTTTATCTGTTAACACGTAATCCAGACATGACGATTTAAGCACGTAAATGATAGAGGCTCTCTCTCTCTCTCTCTCTCTGTGACGAAGTACATTTTTATTCCGTTTTAATTTTGTGTTTTATCTGTCAGATATGACATTTAGGTACGTCAGTGATAGAGTCTATCTCTCTCTCTCTCTCTCTCTCTCTCTCTCTCTTCTCTCTCTCTCTCTCTCCTCTCCAGAACCTTTCGAGACACAAACGGCGCAAACTGAGCGAGCGTGGAAATGTCAGGGCGACTACCCAACCAGAAGACGAATGAAGAAGAGCGACTGAGTGAGTGGGGAAAGGTCTCTCTCTCTCTCTCTCTCTCTCTCTCTCTCTCTCTCTGGTGGTGGTAAAGCCTCAGTTACTCCTGTAACCTTTCATTAATCTTAGAACCTTCTTGAACACTGAAAGAATCCCATCAAAGTCAACCAACCACCAGGTACGTTTTAATTTCCAAATCAAGGGACACAAATCATATCCCTTGAGGGACACCTAACCTTTGCCGATCTGTGTGGGATTGGAAGCTGAATACTTGATGAATGTACATTCGAGATATCGAAACCCACAAGTTTGTAAAAGAAAAAAAAAAGTTTCACTTTCGTTTTTAAGTCTTTCAAGATTCTCCTTAATTACTAAGGAGAAAGTTTTCGACTTCCGAGGCTTTCATTAACTTTCTGAAAGCAAGAGAGAGAGAGAGAGAGAGAGAGAGTTTGATGTCCTTTTCAGGAAGTCTTCTAATCATCTTGGAGGTTGATTCGAACCGATGAAAAAAACGTGATTGTGGATGCTGGAATAATTAGGATTTTTTTTTAAATTCAATCTGAAAAATAGAATAATGAGGATTTACTATTTTTTTTTATTTTGGAAACCCATGGAAGGTCTTTGCGATTATTCGTTATTTAATGCAGTGCAGTTACTTTTTAACCATAATTAAATTGAGAGAGAGAGAGAGAGTGGGGAGAGAAAAAATGAATTTTTATTTCTCTGATACGCAAGAATTTCACTGGACAATGAACTCACTCTCTCTCTCTCTCTCTCTCTCTCTCTCTCTCTCTCTCTCTCGATGCCAAAGGTACAGAAAAATTCATATGAATATCCATTCACAAAAAAAAAGAAATTTGTGATTCCTTTCTTTAAACACAGCCTCGAATATCTGGCAAATGAGACACTACCAGGTGCTATCTTAACTCATATCATAAAGATATTAAAAAAAAAAAAATCCCAATATTCTCATCAACATATAAAAATGTATTATTAGCAATTCTCAACATTTAAAGATGTATTAGCAAATAATGAAGGGTCGCATTTGCAACTGGGAGAGGAGAGAGAGAGGAGAGAGAGAGAGAGAGGAGAGAGAGTGAGTCTACCACCTGTTTGCGAAATTATTTTGGGCATCGGAAAGTTGTGCATTGTTCGAAAAGGGGTTAAGTTGCACGGTCGAACAATCGTTAAAAAAAAAAAAAAAAAAAAAAAAAAAAAAGTTTTCAACTTTATTTCGTTTTTTTTTTTGGGTGGGTGTAGGGGTGGTGGGGAATGAGGGAGAAGGGTCATGGCACGTAGAATGGGGGGTGGGTGGGGAGTGGGTAAGGATTTTTGCAAATGCAATTGAAGGTTTAAGTGAATAACAAATTGGAATCAAGTAATTAACAAAACTCTTTCAAATATTTATGTTTTTTTCTATCTTCGTTCGTTCTTCTAATCCTCAGTCGTTTTGCATTGATATATTTCTGAATTTTATTTATTTTAACAACTATTCGTTCAATCATTGGCCATATTATTGAGAAGAGAGAGAGAGAGAGAGAGAGAGAGTGGGGAGAGAGAAAGCTCTACTGTTGAAAAATGTTCCGTTTTCTATTTTTATTTACAACGATTGTATAATATATATCTGTATTATAAAACTGTTTGACGTTTAGTTTCAAAAACTCAAATTTTAACAAATAATTAATACAAGGATCTATACTTGACCAGTTTGGAGGGAAACATCCACTAAGTTTCAGCTGCGCTTATGTTTAGCAGAAACAATTTAAAAGCTGGGATTTTTCGCTTACTCGGGGAGTAAGCCTACCAATTACTTTGTTGTTGTTGTTGGTCTTGTTGCTGTTGTTATTCTTGTTGGTGGGGGGGGGGGCGGTTAAGAAAGCCTAAAAAGGTCTAAAAAAGTTGTTTCACGTTGACTTAAAGTTACAGGAATGTTACGATAGGATATTTATGATTTATTTATTAGAATGAAAATGTAAAAAATTAATGATGTGCATGATAAA
>NC_061103.1:41350226-41365226 GCF_015104395.2 Macrobrachium nipponense
ATATATATATATATATATATATATATATATATATATATATAGAGAGAGAGAGAGAGAGAGAGAGAGAGAGAGAAAAGAGAGAGAGTAAACTAAGCAGCTTATCTCTCAAGAATTGCTGGAAAAGCTAAGCTAAGGCGCTTAGAAAACCCGCAAATTGGATCTCATTCGGTGAATTACAGTCTCCCGCAGTGGAGCTACACAAAAAATGGACTTGTTCTAATAATGTTTTATTGTAGCATTTTTATGCTCTCTCTCTCTCTCTCTCTCTCTCTCTCTCTGGGAGTTTTTTTTTAACTCAGTTGAAATTATATGAAAAGGAATCAGAGAAGAATTCGTATACCATTAGAATGAGGTCGAAGTCATATCAGTAGGTTTTCTTAAAGAATGAACTAATGTGATTCGCGTCTTGTAAAGGTTACAATTCATTCTGGAGGAGAAATATTATCAAATCTTTCTTTTTCTTAGTATCGGTCTGATGGTAACCAATGGAAGTGTCTTTACAAGTTGTTATTTACACAGTGGAATTTTGCCCTTTCTTCGCTGCTAATAAAATGTCAGGAAATAATGTTTTATATTTAATTAAGCTTTCTGAAAAGGTGTCATTTTTACTTGAAGGTTCTTGAGTGGAATTGCGTTGATTTTCATGTGATACTGGAAAGTCTCCCAATGAAAAGATTTTAAACTTTTAAAATTATTATTACTTGAAGGTTCTAGACTTAAATTGTGTTGATTTTAATGTGATATTGCACTTTCTCTCGATGAAATGATTTTAAACATTTAAAATCAGATTAGTCTAAAACAAGCGGCAACGCACGTAGACACAGAAAGAAAGCAAGAGAGAGAGAGAGAGAGAGAGAGAGAGAGAGAGAGAGAGAGAGAGAGAGAGAGAATCCTCTGTCTCATTCGATTTTCGATAGCAATGGCCTATAATGTCATCCGGTCTGGTATTACAATAGTCCATTTATTCACTGCAGGACAATGCAGTCTATTGCTTCCAACTGACTATATATGTTCCCTGTTCCGGCTTATGACTCGAAGCGAGGTCCACTAAACCTAAAATTATTATTGTCTCTGATATGTGCTCGGTTGGGAATGGTGGTTTCATTATAAATATCTTTATTTTTATTATAAAATACTGTTAGTCGTTCCAGGAATTAATGATTGTCGGTTTTATTATCAAATTATTTGTTTCTTAGAAAATATTGTATACTGTTTTATAGACATTGTCTGTAGAGAATAGTTTGACATTAGTTTTTCGTTATATATTAATCCCTTATCGTTGTTTTTTAAAAAAGGCATTTAAAAATGAAAATAACTAATATCAATTTTGCAATTGCATGCCAACCTGCTTTTAACTTTTGCTAAATAGTGTCCCAGATCGTCATGCAATCCGCTCACTCACTACTCTACCCCCACTCTTTTTCTCCCCCCCCCCCCCTCCCCCCTCCCCCTCCCCCCCCCCCCCCCCGCCCACCAGTCCCCCGCTTGAAAGAGAGAGAGACACTAAAGCATTGCACATATTCCAACCCCGGGGAAGGTTAATTGCATTACGCCAGCCCAAGTCATGCTCAGTGTAATTCATTACGTCCGGCTCTCTCATTGTCAAGGTGAATTTACAATGTTTCAGATTATTCTCCCGGGTGTTAGCGGGTGTGTAAACTCGGGTTGGTGTTAGTTTGGGTCTTTGGTTAATACCGGGTTAAATATACATTCCATTTTATCAGGTTTTGTATAAGGACGGTAGGCGTTTGAATGGTTTTTAAATTGTGAATAACAAAAATGATTATTTTCTGCTTCCGACTGTCCGTCAGTTGACTTGAATAATTTGAAAATTGTTATAAAAGATGACTATACACACAAACACACCTATTTGTATGTATACATTATATTATAATATATTACATTATATTGTTTTATATATATATATATATATATATATATATATAATTATTGGGGTTTAATTAATATCCTCTACTTTCGGACTCTCTCTCTCTCTCTCTCTCTCTCTCTCTCTCTCTCTCTCTCTCTCTCTCTCTATCAGGAATTAAAGCTTATTTGGGCCTTTTTAGCCCGCAATCAGAAACTCATTATACTCTCAGTCCGCCAACATTATTTATGCTTTAATCTCAACTTGTTGGCTTCCATTTTAAGGAGAAGTCGTCAGAGATTTTTAGAGAGAATTGTTGGGAACTGAACTTGTTGTGAAAAAGAGAGAGTAGAGAGAGACGAGAGAGAGAGAGAGAGAGAGAGAGAGAGAGAGAGAGAAAAAAAAAATTCAGGTCGACTGGTGAATTTCAGGCAACGAGTGCTAAGTGTATTTAAGTATTTCCCTTGTGTTTAATTCCATTCTTGGGAGCTCGCCGAGTTTAGATTACATTTCCTAATTAGTTTCCGTTCATTGTGTGTATTTTGCTCACTGTCTGTGGTTTTAGTTTATAATTATGTGGGGGTTTTATTACCTTTCAGAGCAAAAGGCTACTTTGGATATTATTCCACTCTCTAAAGGGTATCTTGAGTGATGGTTTTTATTCCTTTCTTGTAGTACAATGTAAAATTTAGAGTACTTTGTTCAGAGTTCAGATGTATTAATTCCCGTGATTTTTTTTATAATTCTCCTGTTATAATTCGGTGCTATGTCCTGCGTGAACTCTTGTAATTTAAATAAGTCGTCTGAAGCCACTACAGTTTCCTCATATAGTAATTCTATGAGCTTCTATGCGACTTTTTGTTTCGATGTTCTTAGGCTTCATTTAAGCTTCAATTTGGCTTCATTTAAGCTTCACTTTGGCTTCATTTAAGCTTCACTTTGACTTCATTTAAGCTTCACTTTAACTTCATTTAAGCTTCACTTTGGCTTCATTTAAGCGTCATTTCAGCTTTGCTTTGGCATCATTTAAGCTTCATTTAGGCTTCACTTAAGCTTAATTTGAACTTCACATAGTCTTCATTTAAGCTTCATTTTAGCTTGACTTAGGCTTCACTTAGGCTTCATTTAAGCTTCATTAAAGCTTGACTTAAGCTTCACTTAGGCTTCATTTAAGCTTCATTCAAACATCAATTAGGCTTCTTTTTAGCTGCAATTAGGCCCCATTGAAGCTTCATTTAAGCTTCACTCGGACTTCATTCAGTCTTCATTTAGGCTTCACTTTGGCTTCATTCAAGCTTAACTTAAGCTTCATTTAGGCTTCACTTGGACTTTATTTGAGCTTCACTTAGCTTCATATAAGCTTCACTTGTGCTTTATATGAGCTTCATTTAAGCTTCACTTGGGCTTTATTTGAGCTTCATTTAAGCTTCACTTGGGCTTTATTTGAGCTCCATTTAAGCTTCACTTGGGCTTTATTTGAGCTTCATTTAAGCTTCACTAGGCTTCCTCGTCTGCTTCCTTGATTTGTCGAGAGGTTTACGGAGGCAAACGTTTATTAAACGCTTAGTAGCCGCCCACAGAAGGCTTGCCTGAGTTAGTTGCTTCAATATTTGTTTTCGTGAGACCCCGAATAATACACCTGGTCTTTTCTTGCTCCGTTACCAAGAAATTCAAGGTTTTCTTTTTTTACTTACATTTTTATCTATTCATTTATTTATTTATTTTGTCTTTTTTAATAGTTGATTTTTTATTTCAATAGGGCTCACCTTCTGAATAATAATATAATAATAATAATAATAATAATAATAATAATAATAATAATAATAATAATAATAATTACTTGCATTTCTATTTATTTATTTATTTATTTATTTATTAATTTGTTTATTTATTTTGTCTTTTTAGTAGTTGATATTTTTATTTCAATAGGCCTCATCTTCTGAATAATTAATTAATAATAATACTAATAATAATAATAATAATAATAATAATAATAATAATAATAATAATAATAATGAATCCGTAAGGAAAAATATGGAAGCCTGGTACCACCAGGAACCCCGCTCCGACATTGCAGAGCCCATCAAGCTTTTCTACAAGGGGCACTTCCACCAGAGGTACAAGGAGGACGAACAAGCCCTCAAAAGGATAATCGAGGAAAACGTCAGCCCCGCCGACCCAGACAAAAATATCAAGTTGATTATCTATTATAAAACGAAGAAGACGAGCAGCCTGGTGATGAGAAACAACCCTTCGGCGCCCCTGCAGGATCCCTTGAAGAAGACGAGTGTGGTCTACCGTTACACATGCTCCGTCCGAGGATGCCTCGGCAAATACGTCGGTATGACCTCCATGCGTTTCTCCAAGCGAATCTCCTGCCACGCTCAAGAAGGAGCAATCTTCAACCACGCCAGGACTGCTCATAACAAACGGATAAAGAGAAATGATATTATTCGTAATATCGAAATAATAGACCAGACAACGGATCCCCGACGTCTGCGCCTCCTAGAAGCCCTCCATATAGGTAAGGGGAAACCAAACCTAAACATCACCCAAGAAACGTTTCTCCTTCCCACCGCCGCCCGGAGAGCAGCGAACGACCCCCCGACAAATACCAGATAATCAGGAGCCTCCAAGGGATGATAGGATTCCTGCTACGGACGGAATTCCGTCTTTCATCCCCAGGCACACTACTGTGGCGCTCGTACGAGAGAATCCCCGAGACTTTCGAGGCGAGATCCACGACTTTATCCAAGACCGGCCCGACCAATGAGAATGCAACTCTAGGTCCGAGCCGCTATAAATACCGGCCCGCAAACTTTCTTGCTACAGTCTCTCCAACCGACTCGTCCGAAGATGACCTGCGAGAAGGTTGAAACGTCACGTGATATCAGCTATACCTGCACCAATACCAACCCTTAAACCGAAGACGGCCCCGAACTGAACTACGCCTACGGAATAATACCGGCACTGACGACGACCCCTGCTTGTCCTGGACCTGATATCCTGTTCTAATGAAAGATTACTTTCAGCATTTATAATTTTTTGAAAATTCCCAATATGAATATTGGCCAGTTACTCAGAAACATCGATGAGCCTGAGAATTGAATTGTAAGGAAAATAGAAAAGACAATATATAAAATCAACTCGCTTAACTCTGCCATTGTTTTTAACAATATTTGCCTAAAAGAGGGTCTTCTACCAAAAATAATAATAATAATAATAACTGATCTCTCCTCTCTGAATTTCTTATTACTATCTGTTACTTCTTTCAGATGAACACAATTATATTCCTAGGAAGCTTGAATAGGTGTTCATCTCTTTAATAAAAATCATAATAATAATTTTCAATATCTGAAGGTATTTTTTTATGTTTCACATTTTTTATTTTACAAGTCTGAGTTTAGTATTTGAATGACTGAGTATTAATACTGTTCTATTGCTAAATGTATTTCAAGTAAATGCAAATACATTCTTTGAGAATTGTTGTCATTGGGCCCTGAATATATTAACGATGAAATGCAAGTAATTATGAGTAAAGGCGAGATATGTATCTATACTGATAGTGCATATATATACATATATATTTATACATAGACATACCTGGCGCCACACGGCACCAAAGCATCCAGGTTCCATTATACAATTCATCAGCTCCCATTGGCTTAGCCCATCCAATTTAAAACCTAAATTTCTAACCCCCCCCCCCCCCGCCCTCACGCCCACCCAATAAAATATGCAAATTCTTTTATATGACGTTTAAAGCCTTCAATATTCATTTACGTAATCTAGCTGCAAAAGAGATGGAGCTATTAATTGTATTTTTGCTGTTGATGTTGTGTTACTGAGAGAATGGAATGGGGACATTCGTCATTCTCTTTTAAAGAATGTGTCAATATAATGTTGTGTATATTAATGTGATTTCGAATGCAGCATTTATTCAGCCTCGAAATAATGTCAGTCACGTTGAGGTAATTCCAAACAGAGTTTATTCTGTCTCAAATAATGTAATTCACGTTGAGGTAATTTAGAATGTTACATTTATTTTGCCCTCAAAATAATGTAATTCACATTAAGGTCATTTAGAATGTTACATTTATTAACCCTCAAAATAACGTAATTCATATTAAGGTAATTTAGAATCTTACATTCATTTACCCTCAAAATAATGTAATTCACATTAAGGTAATTTAGAATATTACATTTATTTACCCTAAAAATATTGTAATTCACATTAAGGCCATTTAAAAAGTTACATTTATCCAGCCTCAAAATCCAAAACATGGATTACATTTGTCTCGTTCATCTCAATAAAAAAAAGTACGAAGTGGCGTAATTGTTGTTGAGTGATAGGTTGGCTATTTAGTCTATCCTCGAAAAATGTCACTTTAAGGTAACTGAGAAACGTAATCTGTTCAAAATGAAAATTCAAAACAGAAATTGCCGTTGACTCAAATTCCAAAACAGCAATTGCATTTTAATTGTATGTAATTAAAAATAATTACTCCAAATAAATAAGGAGTGACGTAACTATTGCTGAGAGATTAACTGACAACGCAGGCTATTTCGCTTAAAATTATAATTCACTCCTTCATTTCAGTGAAAAATAAAGTCACAAACTTTCAAAAAACAAATGTAATTCTTGCTGTGCGATGGATTACCTTTCCAGTCCACTTCACTCAAAAGCACAACTCGAAACTTCAGCAACTGTTTTCTAAAAGTATCGATCAGGACGCAGTAACGGTGTCTTCCTGAATTCTGAATGAAGTCATAAAAATGCTGCCCGTTTTCGGGTAAAAGCTGACCAATGTGCTGTTCATTAGAGTCCCACGCAATTGGTCTATTCACTTTTTCACAAACGGATAATTGAGGATACTGCCATTGTCGATTTGCTTGACACACTTGTTTGAGTCTCTGCTGAATGGGAGGGAACGTCGTAGAAAACGGGAAGTGATGTTAGGAACTCTGTTTTTCCTTCATTTTTAATCCTTCATTTTCCTCGCTTTTTTATATATTTTTGGACAAGATCTAGATGTTAAGACGGCTGTAGATTCTGTAATAATGCAAAAATTTAGTTACGCGTGGATATGTTCCCTCAGGCGTTGAAATTTGTTTAACCTTTTCATATGATTGGCAGAGAACATGTAAACACATGAAAACGTGAACACATGAGAACAGAGAACACATGAGCACAGAGAATACATGAACACAGAAACCATATGAGCACATAAACACGTGAATACATGAATACTGTAGAGAACACGTGAACACAGAAAACACATGAACAAGGAGAACCCGTAAACACATGAACACAGAATCATGTGAACACATATATACGTGAACACATGAACACAATAGAGAACACGTGAACACAGAGAACACATGAACACATAGAACAATTCTCTTGCTCTGGCAATCAGCAAACGGTTGGAATCAATACACTTGTTGATGACTGCGTGAAGGTTTGACCTTCGTTGTGGGAGTCACGTCGTGTTTACATGTTAATAAGCTTAGGTCGATTTCTTATTTTAGAGAGAGAGAGAGAGAGAGAGAGAGAGAGAGAGAGAGTAAATTCCTTTGAAATAGTCACCTCGGCCTTCAGGTTAATAATTATGTGGAATTATTTTTTGAACAGGAGAGAGAGAGAGAGAGAGAGACTTTCTTTGAAATAGTCACCTCGGCCCTCAGGTTAATAAATATGTGGAATTATTTTTTTAACAGGAGAGAGAGAGAGAGAGAGAGGTTCGGGTGGGGAGAGGGGGGGTTTAGAAGTCATATCTACGAAGACCAACCGAATATTATCTCAGGTCGATCCCAACATCCTTGTATATTGGAGATTATTGACCTAAAACTCGCAACTTTCGTTAATCTCTCTTGATAACGTAATTAACCCATAAATTTGAAGACCGGCGAAACGTTTGTGTTGTTAACCGTGAAAAGGTGTTAATCTTCTGTCTCAGATTTCTTGCAGACATTTATTATTATTATTATTATTATTATTATTATTATTATGATTATTATTATTCTTGATTTTATTATTATTATTTTTCATTATTATATTATTATTATTATGATTATTATTGCTCTATCACAGTCCTCCAATTCGACTGGGTGGTATTTATAGTGTGGGGTTCCGGGTTGCATCCTGCCTCCTTAGGAGTCCATCATCTTCTTACTATGTGTTTGCCGTTTCTAGGATCACACTCTTCTGCATGAGGCCCAGAGCTACTTCAGCCTCTAGTTTTCTAGATTCCTTTTCAGGGATCTTGGGATCGTGCCTAGTGCTCCTATGATTATGGGTACGATTTCCACTGGCATATCCCATATCCTTCTTATTTCTATTTTCAGATCTTGATACTTATCCAATTTTCCCTCTCTTTCTCTTCAACCTGGTGTCCCATGGTAATTGCGACATCAATGAGTGATACTTTCTTCGTTGACCTTGTCAATCAACGTCACGTTCCTGGTCTGTTTGCACGTATCACCCTATCCGTTCTGATACCAATAGTCCCAGAGGATCTTTGCCTGATCGTTTTCTATCACTCCTTCAGGTTGGTGCTCGTACCACTTATTACTGCAAGGTAGCTGATGTTTCTTGCACAGGCTCCAGTGGAGGCTGTTTTTTTCTACTGAATCATGCCTCTTTTTGTACTGGTTCGTGCAAGTGCCGGGCATTCGCTTGCTATGTGGTTTATGGTTTCACTTTTCGTATTGCACTTCCTACATATGGGAGAGATGTTATTTCCGTCTATCGTACTTTGAACATATCTGGTTCTTGGGCCTGATCTTGTGCCGCTGTTATCATTCCTTCAGTTTCCTCTTTAGCTCTCCCCTCTGTAGCCATTGCCAATTGTCATCGCTGGCTAGTTCTTTAGTCTGTCTCATGTATTGTCCCTGCTTTGGTTTGTTGTGCCAGTCCTCTGTTCGTTCTGTCTTTCTCCTGCTCTGTATTTCTGGGTCTTCGTCTGCTTTTATTAGTCTTCTTCCCATGCACTCTTTAGCCACTCGTCTTCACTGGTTTTCAGATATTTGCCCCAGTGCTCTGTTTTCGATGTTGACGCAGTCCTCTATACTGAGTAGTCCTCTCCCTCCTTCCTTTCGTGTTATGTATAGTCTGTCCGTATTTGCTCTTGGGTGTAGTGCTTTGTGTATTGTCATATGTTCCTGTTTTCTGATCTATGCTGCGGAGTTCTGCCTTCGTCCATTCCACTATTCCTGCGCTGTAACTGATTACTGGCACTGCCCATGTGTTTATGGCTTTTATCATATTTCCGGCGTTGAGTTTTGACTTGAGTATCGCCTTGAGCTCTGCATATATTCTTTCCTGATCGTGTCCTTCATCTCTTGTGTTTTATATCTACTCCTTCCATTATTCCAGTATTTGTATCCTGTTGCTACCATCTGGTAGCTTTATCCCTTCAGTTCTCGTTACTTTGCCTTTTTGTATGTTGACTAAGGCGCATTTTTCTATTATCCAACTCCATCCTGATGTCCCCAGATACAATCCTTACAGTCTGGATTAGGGTATCTATTTCCTTGATGCTCTTACCATACAGCTTGATGTCGTCCATGACATCAGATGTTTGATTCTGTTGCCTCTTTTCTTGAGTTGGTACCCGGCATCCATCTTCTGTAGCACTTTTGTCAAGGGAATCATGGCTACTACGAAGAAGTAGTGGGGACAGTGAGTCGCCCTGGAAAGATCCCTCTCCTGATATTAACCTCTGCTAGTCTTATTCCAGAGCTTGTAAGTATTGTATTCCAGTTGCGCATTGTATTTTTGAGGAAGCTGATGGTATTTTCCTCTGCCCCATATATTTTCAGGCATTCTATTAGCCATGTGTGTGGTATCATGTCGAAGGCTTTCTTATAGTCTATCCATGCCATGCTTAGGTTGGTTTTCCTTCTCCTACTGTTTTTCATTACCATTTTGTCTATGAGGAGCTGGTCTTTTGTGCCCCTACACTTCCTTCTGCAGCCTTTCTGTTGGTGGGGGATGGGTGTTTGTCTCTTCTAGGTAGTTGTATAGCCTTTCACTGATGCTACCTGTTAGTAACTTCCACATTATTGGTAGGCAGGTGATAGGCCTGTAGTTACTGGCTATATTTGCCCTTACTCTCGTCTTTTTGTACTAAGGATGTTCTTCTGTGGTCATCCATTTGGGTGCTTGGTGATTGAGATACAATGCTGGAGTTTGTTCTGCTATTCGTGGGTGTAGGGCCTTGAAGTTTTTGAGCCAGTATCCATGGACTTCATCGGGACCTGGGGCTTTCAGTTTGGCATTTTTCTTTAGTTGGTGTCTGACTGTGTCTGTCGTGATGTCTGTGAATCTTTGTTTTATTCTCCCTGTTTCTTCTTCCTTGACTTCCTGGAGCCATGTTTTGCATGTTTGTTGTGTGATACCGGATTGCTCCATATGTTTTCCCAGAGTCTCTTACTTGGTTCGGCTTCAGGAATTTCTGGTGGTTGGTTGTTCCCCTTTCCCCCTTAGTTGGCGCTGTATAGTCTTTTCTGTTGGTTCCGAATAGTTTGTTATTGATTATTTGTTATTTTATTATTATTATTATTTATTATTATTATTATTATTATTATTATTATTATTTATTATTGAGAAGATAAGCCCCTGTTCATATGGAGCAAGTCTATCACAGGTTCCATTGGCTTGAAATTCAAGCTTCCAAAGAATATTAGAAGTCACAGAAGGTAATGGGAAATACAGAAAGAGGAGATATATATCAGTTATTAAAAAAATTATTCAACAAACTAATAAATTGCTGTGTGTAATAATAACATACATGTACATTATGTATTTACATATACGTATATTTATGTGTATATACACATTATATACTCGTATATATATATATATATATATATATATATATATATATATATATATATATATATATATATATATATCCAGTAATATCATGACTACCAATCTCTCTATACCTGGAGTTGCTGGGATAAAAGCACAACTCGTTTTCGATACGACCGTTTTCTATTAACCCGCCTCCCAAAGGGTAAACTCCCCTCGGTCACATCTCCTTTCTTAAAATCTCGCGAATTCTCGACGACGCATCATCGCCAAAGCTCACTCACACAGCCTCGCAGAGAATGATGGGCTATTACCCGAAGCTAATGGGACATTTGCAAGCTGATCGCTTTGGAAATTGGAGCGTCGAATTTTGTGTGCCTCCCTTGAGGAGCAAAAGCAATATATACTCGCATATCAGTACGGAATTCAAGCCCAGTAAGCGTTTGCGTTTTAGTGGAAATATTCCCGATGGATTCTCGAACATTGTAATGGGTGTTTCCTAAGTTTTAGAGTATTTTTGGCGATTTGAAAAAAAGGGGTGATAGAGAATTTGTAACTTTTGCGCCAAATGCTTCAGTGTGAGAGGGAATACAGGGAGAATTTATTTCAAACGATTAAAACTGTCTATTCAGGATTGTCTCTCCTTTTTTATGGAATGTGTTTTGACCCGTGGGAATCCACACCAGTCAATATTTAAACCTCTCGTCGTTTTGCTTTGGTTTATATATGGGAAGTATTTGTTTTATTTCAGAGTAGACCCAAAGCAAATTGTTCCCAGTCAGTATTAAAACCTCCAAGAACTAAAAAAAAAATATATTTTTTTACTTCTGTTGTGTCTTCGTGACATATATAAGCATTCGTAGCAAGAACTTTTCTTCCTCTGTTAATATTATTTTGATCTTTTTTCCACAAAATCACTTTGATTTTTAATGGCAACTAGATTATTATTATTATTATTATTATTATTATTATTATTATTATTATTATTATTATATTATTATTATTATGATTATTAGTTATTATATTATTATTATTTTTATTATTAATATTATTATCCTCACAATTTCCTCAGATATTCATCCTGTAATGTTTTTTAATAGGATCTAAGATATTATTATTATTATTATTATTATTATTATTATTATTATTATTATTATTACTTATTTATTATCAGCACAATTTCATCAGATATTCATCCTGTAATGTTTAATAGCATCTAAGATATTATTATTATTATTTTTTTTTTTTTTTTTTTTTTTTTTTTTTTTTTTTTTTTGCTCTATCACAGTCCTCCAATTCGACTGGGTGGTATTTATAGTGTGGGGTTCCGGGTTGCATCCTGCCTCCTTAGGAGTCCATCACTTTTCTTACTATGTGTGCCGTTTCTAGGACCACACTCTTCTGCATGAGTCCTGGAGCTACTTCAGCCTCTAGTTTTTCTAGATTCCTTTTCAGGGATCTTGGGATCGTGCCTAGTGCTCCTATGATTATGGGTACGATTTCCACTGGCATATCCCATATCCTTATTATTTCTATTTTCAGATCTTGATACTTATTCATTTTTTCCCTCTCTTTCTCTTCAACTCTGGTGTCCCATGGTATTGCGACATCAATGAGTGATACTTTCTTCTTGACTTTGTCAATTGTTATTATTATTATTATTATTATTATTATTATTATTATTATTATTATTATTATCATCTGCACATTTTCATCCTGTATTGCTTTTAATATTTCGAAGGTTTTCTTCATAGTTCTGTCATTTTTTAAACTAAATAAACCAAAAAGGTTTACGATACAGTTCATGGAGAATGTTCCAGATAGCTGTGACGTTATTGAATATTATAAATGAATAATATCCCTACATTTAGATATAAATATCTGGAGTTTCCCCGAAGCAATGATTTATATATAACTGTACGTCCGCCCTTCGTACCTCCCAAACTGTCCAGTGGACTTACCATTTACCAAACGAAGATTTTCATTTGTTTTAGCGTAATTTTATGACCCTCTGGTCTTCCTCGTAATCCTGCCCCAAAATTAAAATCAAACAAGAATTCTAAGGGCGCTATAATTATATCCTAAACAAAAAAGTTTGTTTTGCTTTTTTTCATTCTCGTATGCTCGCTATTATCCTACGGAAAGGGGAAATGGTTGGTTACACAAACAAGCAGTTTATTTTAACAAGCAGATTGGCTAAGCATAGGGAAGGTTAGGGATTGGAGAGGGATTCCCATTATGTGTGTGTGTATATATATACATATATATATATATATATATATATATATATATATATATATATATATATATATATATATATATATATATAATTGCATGTATCTATAGACATTTTAGCTTCTAATTTTTTTATTTCCTATCCTCATCTTATCATCCTAAATGCCTTTTTAAAAGTCCGTTGCCTTATGATAAATAATTTTATTGATAGTTAAATCATATTTTATATTTTGTGTTATATGTTTTACTAATATAACTGACCATAACAGAGGTATAACCCCACTTAGATCCATCCTTATGTACTGAGTTTATCCTCCTCAATGTACCTCAAACAGCTGTATGCTTTGCAAAGTTGTCATTTCATCCATCTATATATCGTGACTCACTTTATCCTCTCCCCTGAACCTGAAACAGCAATATGCTCTCCAGCGAAACTCCGGAACTTCTCGTTCCTTTTCGCACCGACTTCTTTCTTTTACGCCTCCTTCTGTCTGGTTCCTATTGGAAGAAAAGTCCCAGATGTCCAATAACCACTGAAGCGCCCTCTTATGTTGTGGCATCGATTTCATACCCCATCCACTGCCCTAATCAATCTGTCGGTATTTCTTCGAATTCTTCATCATTTCTCCCTCGTATTTATCAGTTTCTCTTATGGAAACACCTTTGTGAATTGGAATTTGTGTTTCAAAGACGCTGAAACCAGGCAGATAAAGATCAGGATTGGTTTAATTGTCAAATCTGTTGATAAATTGAGTGAAGAAACTGTAATCTAGGTCTGAAGGTTTCAGAGTAACGTAAATACATTTCTTGAGTAGTTGGTCAAATCAGGTCAAGAACTGATATTCGTCTAAAATATATTTCTTTATGATTTATTGAGCCGAAAGATTCTTCAAAAAAAAAACGAAATGTATTCTGCTTAAAAGTAAGAGTGGATTGACCATTTGGTCTTAATGAAATGAGTCTGTTATGTTTTTTTTATTTATTTATTCAAAGCAAAATCGCAATTAGACTTTAATTGACAGGATCGTAAAATTAGGTCATGAAATCTCTTTAGTCTTTTCTTTACTCAGGTTTATGTAGATAAAATGAAAATTATATATATATATATATATATATATATATATATATATATATATATATACGATATATATATATATATATATATACACGATATATATATATATATATATATATATATATATATATATATATATATATATATATATGAGGTGCAACAGAGGCAATATTTGAATGCGGAGTAAAACAGTTTTTGGATTAACCTAGGTTTTGAATATATAAAATTATATATATATATATATATATATATATATATATATATACATATTTGTATAAATATGTATATATTTAAAAAATAGGTATATGACGCATACGTATATAAACACACCTGGTATGTAATTGTAAAGTAAGAAATAAAGACGCAAATTGATACTAGAAACCTGAAGCGTGAAACGAGAGAGAGAGAGAGAGAGAGAGAGAGAGAGAGACGAGAGAGAGAGAGAGAGAGAGATTTCTCGGTGGGGGGTTGGGTGGATTAGACGGGATTTCCGACAGAAAGTCCTCCGATATATCAGCTAGTATTTTCTTGACAAACTTCCCTGCCTTTTCCTTCGATATTCAGGCCAAAGATTTCATCCGAACTTGCAATATTCCACAGGCGGACTTTTTTTTAGGAGGGGGGGGGGCCGGTTGAGGGTGTGGGTGGTGTTGGGGTTAGGGTTAGGGAACTCGAGGAACTTTGTAAGGTTTCTGTGTTGTAGTTCTTTCTGAGTTCACGTCTGTACTTCATGTCACTCGATGGCATTCTGTTTTGCTTTGCTTTTGAATATTTATATATATATATATATATATATATATATATATATATATATATATATATATATATATATATATATATATATATATATATATAATATGAATGAATGACTGTGTGTGTGGTTAATATATACATGTATGTATAGATATCATACATTTATATACATATACATATATATATATATATATATATATATTATATATATATATATATATATATATATATATATACATATATATATATTAT
>NC_061103.1:41370226-41380226 GCF_015104395.2 Macrobrachium nipponense
TCATTTGCAGACACTTGTTAGTTTATAACTACTTGTAGAAAGTAGTGTAAAGTATGTTTATTTACTTGTAAGAATTTGGTTATACTTAGTAGTATAGTAGTGGTGCTTTTCAAAGTGATCTAAATCAAAAGTTAAATTTCTCTCTAGTTAGAGAGAGAGAGAGAGAGCCTAGCAAGGGTCATTCACTTAAATGTGAATTATATATTACTGTGGAGCACTTCATTTTTCTTGGCTACTGAACAGAGATGTAGGTTGTGTGTGTGTGTGTGTGTGTGTGTGAGAGAGAGAGAGAGAGAGAGAGAGAGAGAGAGTGCGCGCATCAACAGTCACACTGCGTTTATACTCTGAAAGGTTTCTCTACGTACCGATAAAAATAATCCCCATTGTATATCAGATTTCTTTCCTGAGAGAGAGAGAGAGAGAGAGAGAGAGAGAGAGAGAGAGAGAGACCATCAACACGAACACTGTATTAATTAAAGTCCAGCAACAAAAGTGGTAATTAAACCTCTTATGAACGCTTCATGTTAAGTCTATTGTGTCAGGCACTGGCCACAATTTCTCGGTTTATTTTTCTTTCTCTCTCTCTCTTTTGACTACTTTTTTTCTGTCAAAAAAGAATTGGACTTGGCTGAGCGAAAGTGGATGTTGGAGGATGGTGGAAGTGTCTGTTTGTGTGGGTGTCTGTGTGTGTGTGTGTTTGTTTGTTTAGTTTTGTTAGAGATATAATAATAATAATAATAATAATAATAATAATAATAATATTAATATAATAATAATAATAAGCAAAAGCCCTCCACTGGAGCCTGTGCAAGAACATCAGCTACCTTGCAGCAATAAGTGGTACGAGCACCAACCTGAAGGAGTGATAGAAAACGATCAGGCAAAGATCCTCTGGGACTATGGTATCAGAACGGATAGGGTGATACGTGCAAACAGACCAGACGTGACGTTGATTGACAAAGTCAAGAAGAAAGTATCACTCATTGATGTCGCAATACCATGGGACACCAGAGTTGAAGAGAAAGAGAGGGAAAAAATGGATAAGTATCAAGATCTGGAAATAGAAATAAGAGATATGATAATGCCAGTGGAAATCGTACCCATAATCATAGGAGCACTAGGCACGATCCCAAGATCCCTGAAAAAAGGAATCTAGAAAAACTAGAGGCTGAAGTAGCTCCAGGACTCATGCAGAAGAGTGTGATCCTAGAAACAGCACACATAGTAAGAAAAGTGATGGACTCCTAAGGAGGTAGGATGCAACCCGGAACCCACACTATAAATACCACCCAGTCGAATTGGAGGATTGTGATAGAGAGGAAAAAAAAAAACAAAAAAAAAATAATAATATAATAATAATAAAAAGATAATACAGATTTGTAGATTTTACTACTACTACTACTACTACTAATAATAATAATAATAAGTATAATAATAATAATAATATAATAATAATAATATTAATAATAATAATAATAATAATAATAATAGCAAGAAAAGCGAGGAACCCCTAAGGAGACAGGATGCGACCCGGAACCCCACACTATAATATTCCCCACAGTCGAATTGGAGGACTGTGATAGTCCCTCCCCGCCAAAAAAAAAATTAATAATAATAATAATAATAATAATAATAATAATAATAATAATAATAATAATAATAATAATAATAATAATAATAATAATATAAAAATAATATACAGATTTAGATATGAAAAACAATAACCCATCATATATTTCTTAATGAAAACCATACCGATTCCGGAATAATAAAGTTATAAAAGAAAAGAAAGGAGTGAATCTTGTTCGAAGCAGTTAGGAGGAAAATAGACTTTTAAAGAATCCTCCAATTCTGAAGGAATTCGTCACAGAAAAGGCTCCTTTGGGAGACGCTGCTCCTTCTTTCCTAATCAAGATCATTCTCTGTGTTGCCAAAGAATCCTTTCATCCTTTTTTTTTATTTTTGCATTAATAATTTTTACATTTAATTCTGTACATTTAATATTTTGACATTTCTTGATAATTTTTTACATTTCTTAATTTTCACTTACATTTCTTAATTATTTTACATTTCTTAATTTTCCACATTTAATATTTTTCACAGTTCTTACATTTTTTACATATCTTGATTTTTTGCATTTAATATTTTTTTCAGTTCTTCATTTTTTTACATTTCTTGATTTTTTTTTTTATTTTTAGTATTATTTACCTTCCTTATTTCTTCACATTTTTTTATTTTCTTTCACATTTCTTAACTTTTTTGCATTTCTTAATTTTTTATTTATTTATTTATTTATTTATTTTTTGCATTTCTTAATTTTGTTGTTATTTTTCATTTAATTTTTTTTTTGCATTTTTTTTTTTGCATTTCTTAATTTTTTCATTTCTTAATATATTGTTTTGGATTTATTTATGCACTTCTAAGTTTTTTTTTTATTTCGTAAATTTTTTTCGCGCAAAAAACAAGAAAGTGATGGAAAAGGGATTTGACAGACAGTTCCCGAAATAAAATTCCCAAATTCCCCACATCCAGAAATCCAGGAATCCCAATCACATCTGTTCTGCCATGTCCTGATAAAACAGCGACATTGGACGAGTTGATGACATCTTTCCTCTGTTGACTACTGCACTTTGCAAGATCCTCACTCAACAATCGAGAATAACAAAGGTTCTTCTTCTTCGTTCGTAGTCGATGACTGCAACTTTAACATTCCTCCTTAATATTATTTATTTACGTCCAAGACTTATCAAAGTATTATATATCCTTATCAAAGTATTTTATATACTTATTTAAGTATTTTATATGCTTATTAAAGTATTTCACACACTTATCAACTCTCTCGAAGCGAGGACACTGCGAGGAAAATGCAAAATAGGATTTTGCATTTTCTGGAATTAGTCTCCCTTTCGAGAGATTTGATAAGTATGTGAAATAGTCTAATATGTATATAAAATACTTAAATAAGTATATAAAAGGCTTTGATAAGAATATATAATACTTTGATAAGTCTTGGACGTAAATAAAATTGATTATATTAAGAAGACGAATTCGATTCTCGAGGAATTCGATTCTCGAATCAAGGTTTGAAACAGAACTGCACAAGTAGATAGAATACCTAATTAAGTGTAGAAAATACTTAAATAAGAGTATAAAATCCTTAGATAAGTATGTATAATACTTTGATAAGTTTTGAACGTAAATAAGATTGATTATTTCAATAAAACATCTAACATTCTAAAATCAATGTTTGAAAAAGAATTGGACTTGGATTAATCGTGAAAGGAAAAGCGATAATTTAGAGGGAAAGCAGAAAGCGCTGATAAAAATGGAAGGACGGAGAAGGAAAGGGAGAGACGAACGTTAAAAGATGAAGGAATTGGAAGGAGGGAAGGAGAGAGAGAGAGATAAATGTTGAAACGAATTGAAAGAACGAAACGTTAAAGAGAGAGCGAAAGAGGAGAGAGATAGAGAGAGAGAGAGACGATTACTCAGCTAGATAGATTGACAGAAAGAAAGATAGATAGATAGATAGATAGATAGATAGATAGATAGATAGATAGATAGATAGATAGATAGAGGGAGAGCGAGAGTGAGAAAGAGGGAAGGAGAGAGAGAGATAAATGTTGAAACGAATTGAAAGAACGCAACATTAAAGAGAGCGAAAGAGGAGAGAGAGAGAGAGAGAGAGACGAGATAAATAGTCAGCTAGATAGATTGACAGAAAGAAAAGTAGATAGATAGAGGGAGAGAGAGAGTGACAAAGAGGGAGCTAGAGAAAGAGGGAAGGCGGGAGAGAGAGAGAAGAGATGAATACTCAGCTAGATAAATAGACAGACAGATAGATAGAAAGAAAGATAGATAGATATATATAGAAAGAGAGAGAGAGAGAGGGAAGAAAAAAACGAGAGAGAGAGGGAAGGAGAGAGAGAGAGAGAGAGCGGGAACGCAATTCAATTCCGTAACTGTTGCTAGAAGCTGAATGAATATAATACCAGACAACATCAGCAAGTCTCAGGAAAATACTGACGCACTGCACCATTTCCTCCTTTCAGCTTCCGAGCGTCATATGTTTCTCTTTTCTTCTTCTTCTTCTTCTTCTTCTTCTTCTTCTCTTCTTCTTCTTCTTCTTCTTCTTCCAACATCTGTCTTTCTTTTCGTAGGATTCAAGTTTTTTTTTAATTCGTTGGAGACGTTTTATTTACGATGAGATCAGCTCGTCATCAAATCTCTCTCTCTCTCTCTCTCTCTCTCTCTCTCTCTCTCTCTCCTCTCTCCTATATATTAATATATATATAATATATATATATTGCATCCTCCCTCTCTTCATTTATATTCTCTCTCTCTCTCTCTCTCTCTCTCTCTCTCTCTCTCTAATCTCCGCTCTCTCAGATATCATTTATGAAAAAGTTTGCAATTAATCATAGATGCCTTATTAATGCAAATTAGCATACCATTAAGAAATTAGATTCATAAATAAACGATGTGGAGTCATTATTCATCTTTGATATATTTTTCACAAGTGAGGACGATAATGCTCAGTAATCATAAGACCTAAAACATAAAATGAGAATGAATATGGCTATTCATAACTAATGTACGATGTTTAATGCAAATAAAGTAATGGAGTTTCTTCTTTCAAATCGTATAGAACGTGAAGTACTCTCAGATTCGTCAAAATGACTAAACAGCATCAAATTTAACCACACAGACATAACCCAATCTGCCCGTATAACCATGACCTAATTTCACCCTAACCCTTCACGAATTACTCCTAGGGGATTTCACCTCCTTCAGGTCCCGATAAGAAGGGTTTCAGGGCCTCTGCTTTTCTCGCATCTGGCCCTTACGTTCCCCCCAAATTCTATGGCCTCGTCACAAAGCCCTGTACGATGCCTTGAATTTTTCTATTCCAAATTTTTGCTGAGGTTGACAGATCGTAAACTCAGTTTGCGGGAACACGGTCTTCGTTTGCAGACTTAAATCGAAAGATGGTGTTGGGTTGGGGAATGGCGTTAGATATATTTCTTGAGTTTTTTTTTCCTTTTCCGTCATTTTTCTCGATGTGGTGACCGGTTTTGCTAGATTTATGATCTAGATGATCGGACGAGAAAGGTGTGGCGGTCCTCAGGTACTCTGGACTGCTCTATTATTGTCTTAAAACTAAAACTTTCTTTTTAAGTCTTCTATAAATAATTTGACTGCATTTTCCTAGTCATTAATTTTTTAGCTGTTCGTCTGAAATCTGTAAACATCTTATTACCTCATTTCCAAGAAGCTGGAATAAGATCAGTGAATAATGCTACTGCGTTTTTCTGGTCATTAATTCTCTTACAAATAATATGTCCTCTAAGGTTTCTTTTTTTATTCTGTAAAGATCTTATTTCCAAGAAGCTGGAAATAGATTAAGAGCGCGTGGGTTCTTTTACAGGCTATTTTATAATCCCCCAAATCGTGGACAAATAGATTTTACTAACTGAAGTTAGAATCAATATTATTTAGAAAACATTTTGCAATGACTGAAACTCAACTGGGAATTCTGTCTGTCAATCATTTAACCTTTTTATGATAAAAATTTTTTTAAGGAGATTAATAAATATAATAAATAATTTAGAATATTATGAATATGTAGTTACAGTCTTTTGATACATATACATCGATTGATGTATTTAAAAGCTTTTTTATGAGTTTCAGGACAATAATTCTGTCAAGGTAAATAAATAAATAAAAAAGAACGTCATTGTGTATTACAATTCCAAATAAACGTTAATGCGGAAGCCTTCATTAAGCCTCATCTTTAACAAGTCATTATCATGTCATTATACGAGAAAAGTTTCAGTGGAGTTGCTGTTGAACTTCCACAGTGGCTTAATGACTTTGTGCACTCTCTCTCTCTCTCTCTCTCTCTCTCTCTCTCTCTCTCTCTCTCTCTCTGGTGTATCATAAAGATACTTTAGTAGACCACAAACGTTTCTCTCTCTCTCTCTCTCTCTCTCTCTCTCTCTCTCTCTCTCTGGTGTATCATAAAGATATTTAGTAGACCACAAACGTTCTCTCTCACTCTCTCTCTCTCTCTCTCTCTCTCTCTCTCTCTGGTGTATCATAAAGATACTTTAGTAGACCACAAACGTCTCTCTCTCTCTCTCTCTCTCTCTCTCTCTCTCTCTCTCTCTCTGTTGTTTCATATAGCTACTTCAGTAGACCACAAACGTTCCTCTCTCTCTCTCTCTCTCTCTCTCTCTCTCTCTCTCTCTCTCTCTCTCTCTCTCTCTCTCTGGTGTATCATACAGATACTTTAGTAGACCACAAACGTTTCTCTCTCTCTCTCTCTCTCTCTCTCTCTCTCTCTCTCTCTCTCTCTCTCTCTGGTGTATCATAAGCTACTTCTGTAGACCGCAAACGGAAGAGAAGCAAACAAAACTGAAATGACAGAAAAAAATAAGGAAAACAAAGAACAAGATAAAAGTATGGATGCAGAGATACTCATTGATACTACAATCAAGCTGCATACATACGAAGAAATAAATTACGACATGACAACACAAAAGAAAATCCCGAAGAGGCTCTACTCAGATCTGCACACTGATGGGAAAGAGGAAAAAATAGACAAGAAATACAAAGTCTGCAACTTTTTGAAAAGAGGGAATTGCAGATTCGGAGAAAGATGTGACTATAAACATCCCAAGGTATGTCAAAACTATGAAATCTATGGTAAATGTGCATACCTAAACGGCTATGAGGATGATTGCAGAGATCTACATCCAAAAATATGCAAAAACCTAAAAGAAGGAAGAGGATGTAAGTTCGACAAAAAATGTAAATATATGCACCCAGTAGCCATGAATCAAAATCAAATAAATAATCAATCAAATAATAAAATCCAAAATAAGAAAGAAACAAATAAAGAGAGGAACAAAGAATATGTGAAGGAAAAAAGCAAGCCATCACCGCGATATGGAGTGTCAGCAAAACATTTCCAGGTATCAGCTCCAAGATACAGCTCAAGAGATAAGAACTGTATTTATGATGCAAGAGGGTATTGCAGATACGGAGAAAATTGCAGTTTCAGACACAAAATGAATAATTATGATGAAGGAAGATCAAATATTATGGAAAAGTTGGATTTTTTAATGTCAGAATTTCTGGAAATGAAGAAAAGAACAACACAACATACCAGAACAGGAAAGAGACGTGGGAAAATCCTTATTATTAGCCATATTAAATGAAGGAGAAAACACGCAAACCATCATAGTGATGAATGCGCAGGGTTTAGTTACGAGTAACTCAAAAAGAAAAATAGAGTACTTAGAAGAACTAACCCAAATTGAAAAGAAAATAGATATAATGAATATAAGTGAAACCTGGTATTCCCAAGAGACTGGGAATGACGATCAGATAAAAGGGTTCCAAACTTATAGATCAGATAGAAAAAATAGGAATCAAGGGGGAACCGTGATATATGGGAAAGACAAAAAACAAAGAAAAATATATTAGAAATATAGTAACTCAGAATGTGAACCAATACCGGTAGAATTTGAATCTGAAAAATTAATGAACATAGTAATATATCGACCCCCTAGTACTAAAGAGTTTGACACAATAATAGAAAAATTGGATGATATATGTAGAAATCACAAGGACTGGACTATTCTCCTATCTGGAGACTTTAACTTTCCTTTCGTAGACTGGAAAGAACGAATAGGAGATTGTGGTTGTATTTATACATATAAAAAAGAGAGTAATAGTAGTGCAGAAGATAAAAGGCAATTCGAAAAGCTATTAGATATGCTACTAGAATACAACATTCAACAAATAAATCACCTGCCAACAAGAAAGGAAAATACTTTAGACCTAGTATTTGTGAACGAGGTGAGTTATGATAAAGAAATAATAGTTTATAATGCGAGTATTTCAGACCATAATGTCATAGAATTAACAGTCCATTCCAAAGCAAGTGAAAACCGAGATAAGCAAGAAATGAAAAAGTGGGAAGGATATGGAAAATACAACTTCTACAGTAAAAATATAAAATGGTCAGAAATAAATGAAGAATTAAACAAAGATTGGGATAACATTTTCGTAAGTGATGACATAAGGGTAAATACGGAGATATTATATAAAATATTAGAGAAAATAGTGAATAAATATATACCGAAGAAGAAAAGTAAACATCAGTCATGCATACCAAGAGACAGAAGGATTTTGTTCCAGAAAATCAGAAAGTGGAAAAAAGGTCTTGCAAAAGAAAAAAATGCATGGAAAGTGATCGAACTTAAACTTAAGATAGAAAATGCAGAACAAAAGATTATACAATCAAAAGAAAATTAAAAACGGGACTTGGAAGAAAAAAACCTAATAAATATCAAGCAAAACCCCAAACTATTATACTCGTATGCAAAAAAGATGAATAAAAGAAGAATAGATAGGCCTCTAAGAATTGAAGGGAGATTAACGAATGAAAAAAAGGAAATAAAATAGCAACATATTGGCAGAACGATATAAGAGAGAATTCACCCCTAGAATAGATAATGAAGATAATGATATAGAAGTAAGGGATGAAAATAGTGAATATTTATCAGACAGATATTAATGAAGCTGATATTGTGCAGGCTATTAATGAAATTAAAAATGGAGCTGCAGCAGGGCCTGATGGTGTCCCAGCTATTTTGTTAAAGAAAGTAGTTCATTCTATCGCAAAGCCACTTGCAATATTATTAAGACAAAGTATAGATACAGGCAAGATTTATGATGAGCACAAATTACCATATATTAACCCTACATTCAAAAGTGGATCAAGACTAGAGGCAAGTAATTATAGGCCTGTGAGTCTAACATCACATATTATGAAAGTGTATGAAAGGGTAATGAAGAAAAATATTATGAAAGATTTAATAAAAAATAATTTGTTTAATATAAGACAACATGGTATCGTACCCGGAAAAAGTACACAAACCCAACTGTTAGTCCACCGTGAGAACATATACAAAAATATGAAAAGCGGAAATGAAACAGATGTGGTTTATCTAGACTTTGCAAAAGCTTTTGACAAGGTAGACCATAATATATTAGCGAAGAAAATTAGAAAACATAATATAGTGGATAAAGTAGGAAGATGGTTAAAAGAATTTTTACACAACAGAAAACAGATAATTATTGCAAACATTGAGAAATCGGATGAAGCTAAGGTAATATCCGGTGTGCCACAAGGTACGGTGTTAGCTGCATTAATGTTTGTTATTACGATTGCAGACATAGACTGTAATGTTAAGGACTCAGTAGTGAGTAGTTTCGCCGATGACACAAGAATAAGTAGAGAAATTACTTGTGATGAAGATAGGAACGCGCTACAAAGAGACCTTAACAAAGTATATGATTGGGCAGAGGTAAATAGGATGGTATTTAACTCTGATAAATTTGAATCAATAAATTATGGAGACAGAGAAGGAAAGCTATATGCATATAGGGGACCTAATAATGAGACAATCACAAATAAGGAAGCAGTTAAAGCCCTTGGTGTGATGATGAATAGGAACATGTTATGCAATGATCAAATAGCAATTCTACTGGCAAAATGTAAAGCAAAAATGGGAATGTTGTAACTGCACTTCAAAACAAGAAAAGTTGAACACATGATTACGCTTTATAAAAAATATGTTCGTAGTCCACTTGAATATTGCAATATGATATGGTACCCACACTATTAAAAGGATATTGCACAAATAGAGAGTGTACAAAGGTCCTTTACAGTTAGAATAGAAGAAGTTAAGGACCTTGACTACTGGGAAAGACTACAAACCTTAAAACCTTAAAATTATATCGTAGAAAGGAGAAGAGAATGCTACATGATAATTCAGGCATGGAAACAGACAGAAGGAATAGCCGAAAACATCATGGAGCTAAAAATATCAGAAAGAGCAAGCAGAGGTAGATTAATAGTGCCAAAACTATACCAGGAAAAATAAGGAAAGCACACAGGACATTAATCCACTACGCACCAGCATCG
>NC_061103.1:41385226-41400226 GCF_015104395.2 Macrobrachium nipponense
TGCAATAAGTCGTTTTGACAGACCGTCAAAAAGTACAAACACACACACACACACACACACACACACACACACACACACATATATATATATATATATATATATATATATATATATATTATATATATATATATATATATATACCCTCTGCCTCTTTTCAAAATCTATTATATTAACCTGCCTTAATCCCAAACGGCATCCTACGCTACATCTTCATTACTGCAGGACATTAGGCCCCATTCAGGAACCCTTCGTTTGAAATAGGACTCCCACAACAGGACCCATCACGCCGGCCGGGTAATGCCCTTGATGCAGTGACGTGAATTGCATCAGCGGATCCCACGAGGGGGAAATAGAATTAGCAGCAATTAAGCCTAAGACAATTCCACGGGTCCGGAATTGCACTAAAGCTATTGAAGGAGGGAGGATATATTCCTTGGAATACTACGTGGGGTAAGTCCTTGGGCTTCAAGTCTGTGGGACTTGGACTTTCTTTAAGCCCTTGGGACTTTCTTTTAAGTTCTTAGGATTAAGCCCTTGAGAATTGAAGCCCTTGAGACTTTCTTGAAATTCTTGGGACGTTCTTTAAGTACTTGGGACTTTCCTTAGGTCCTTCGGACTCTCTTGAGTCCTTCGTACTTTCTTTAACTCCTCGGGACTTTCTTTAAGTTCCTGGCACTTTTCTAAGTCCCTGGGACTTTCATTAAGTCAGTGGGACTTTTTTTAAGTCATTGGGACTTGTTTTAGTCCTTGGTACTTATACTTTTTTAAAACCCTTGGTACTTTCTTTAAGTCTCTGGGAACTTCTTTAAGTCCTTGGGACTTTAAGTCCTTGGGACTTTAAGTCTTTGGGACTTCAAGTCTTTGGGACTTTAAGTCCTTGGTCCTTCTGTTTTAGAGCCCATGGGAATGTATTGTACCTGAAAATGATGACAGATGTGATAAGTGTTTATTTATTTAAAAATTAATTTACATCTATTTCAAATTTAGATTAATAGTTATTTGACCTTGAACTTTGACCTATGCTCTCTTTTTATTTTTTTCTCTCGAAAATTCACAACAAAATTAATAAACCACCAAAATGAATGGTTCCTCTAGTCTCCTCAAAGATTATAATTTTTTATTGACTCATTTACCCCCCCAAATCATCCTAAAATCTCAACAAACACTCGACCAGGTAAAACCAAACCGTACCAGAACGTAACCCACTAGGCCTAGGTATTACTAACCCTTAAAGAAATAGGCCTAAGGGGGAAAGAGAAACCCTAAACTGGAAACTTTTGACAAAAGTCTCTCGTTTCACTGAAGAAAAAAAAAGGTTTGTACGTGCCACTTACTCAAGACAAGGCCTAAGAGACACCTGAGCTAAATATACGTGATATTTCTTTGTTTTTCCGCAGGCTAGGAAAACTTCATATGTCTTATATGTCACAGTTAAGAATTTTATATTTTCAGTATTTCATAGGGTAGGAAAAGTAAGTCTCATTCTGTACAGTTAATACTTTTATATTCTGATAATACTTCATAGACTAGGAGAATTCCAATATATATTTGAAAGGCTATATTAAGTCTTATTTCTCACAGTTAAGACTTTTATACTCTGAGTATTTCATAGGGTGGGAAAAATAAGTCTCATTATGTACAGTCAAAGACTTTTAATACTTTTATTCTCATAATACTTCATAGAATAGGAAAATTCAAATATATATTTAAAAGGCTAATAATAAGTTTTATTTTTAACATCAAGACTTTTATTTTCTCGCAATATTTTTCATAGGCTGGGGGCGGGAAAACATATATATATATATTATATATATATATATATATATATATATATATATATATATATATATATACCTACATTTTTATTTTCATTATATATATATATATATATACATACATACCATAATCGTAATATTTCAAAGGGTTAAAGTAAAATTTTGTGTATGTAATATATATATAGCGATATATTATATATATATATATATAATATATACTATATATAGGTATGTATGCATATATATATATTATAATATATATGAATATATATATATATATGTATCTTAAGTATCTAGATAGGTTATATATTTAATAATAGTTATACATATATATATATATATATATATAAAACTATATATATATATATATATATCATATATAATATTATATAGATAATATAATTGAATATACAAATATATCTATATATAATTAATATACATATATATATATAATATATATATATAGTATATATTAATATATCATATATATTATAATATTATATATAAAACATTTATATATATTAATAAATAATATTATATATATAATTATATATATATATAATATTATATAAGATCATAATAGTAAGTCTACCACACGCGCCCTCCCATTGAATAATTGCCCAAAACCCGGAATATAAAATCGCAAATAAAATATGCAAATATGAAGGGCGTGTTAAATTCATCAGCGGTCATTTGCATAATCCATCTAAAGGATGAAACTATAAAGGTTTTTATTGTAATTGATACAGATATCATTTTCAATCTTTTTCTTTTTTTCTTATTTTCGAGGCAATATCTCTCTCTCTCTCTCTCTCTCTCTCTCTCTCCTCTTCCAAATCTGCCCCCTTTCTCTTTAAGTCCTCCTCCTCTCTCCTTCTCCCTCATCTCTCCTCTGGTTTATGGTTTGTATTTAGCTTAAATGCTATATAGTCAACTTTCAAAGACATATTCTCTCTCTCTCTCTCTCTGTAATGATCATAAAATTATGACAACTCTGTTTATCTTTAAATCAACATTTTAAAATAAACATAACCAACAAATGAACGTAATATGTTTCGTTTTATCCTTGTAGAAGTATGTGCAATACACACATATACATGCGTTTAGCAGTATGAAGAATACAAACTTACATCTCTATGTATAACTGAATCACGAAAATTTTGAACGTGATGAATTTATGCATAAAGGTAGAAACTTCTACCTTCAATTTATACATCTCTTTGTATAACCCAACATTTGATACATTAGCAACGGAACCAACTCAAAACTCTGCCTATGTTTCAGGAAGGGGACATCTCCAGAAGTTTCTGCCAGTTTCACTGGTGTCCCCTGAGTTTCCCTAGGGAGAGAAACAACAGCCAGTGTATACTTGGGAACGTGTATTAGCCTCTCTAAATTATTCAGACTGCAAATGCTGGCGTCTACCAGGCCACTATTTGTTCGTTCTGATTACAACTGCTGTTTGAAACGTCGTAGAAATTCTCTAGGTCGTAATGTGTTGCAAGGTATTGGCCCAATGGTGTATTTCGATGCAGATTGGATTGATAATTCTTGAGGAGAAATAATGTTGATTGTGACGTATTCTGCCTTATATGTACTATATATGGAAGCTTCAATTTCTCTGGCCTGATGTGGCTGTATACAATAGAAAGAAGAGATGATTTATACAATATAGGAGAACACGGATGAATTGACATAGTATAGAAATAAAAATAGTTATTTACACGGTACATGAATAAGAAAAGATGGTGCACGGTTCTAGAATAAGAAAGACATATTGACACTATAGGATTAAGGAAAGATATGTACACAGTACAAGAGTAAGAATAGATATATGAACATTATTATAGGAATAATAAAATAACCAATAGGTGAAAAGTGATACAGACCATTTCTGAAGTATTGAGAATATAACTACAAACGAAATTAGTATGAATCGCAATTTATGCTGCCCAGTCAGGAAAAGGGGTCAGAGAATGAAGTCGAAATAAGGCAAAAACAAATCTATAAAACTCGAGAATCGAAAAATGAGAGAGAGAGAAAAAAGTAAGAAGGCAGAAAAATGCGAGAGCAAAAACATTTGGGAAATATCATTTTTCCAAAGAGCAAACCTTAACAGACCGGGTGAACAGGAAAAGGACAGCCTCTCTCTCTCTCTCTCTCTCTCTCTCTCTCTCTCTCTCTCTCTCTCTCTCTCTCTCTCTCGAAAAAAAAAAAAAATAGCACCTTTTCTATGTAAGCAAAAGAAAAATACAAGAAATAAATACACGCAGCATCTCTCTCTCTCTCTCTCTCTCTCTCTCTCTCTCTCTCTCTCTCTCTCTCTCTCTCTCTCTCTCTCAAAATAAATGGCACCATTTCTATGTAAGCAAAAGAAAGATACAAGAAAATACATACACGCATCATCTCTCTCTCTCTCTCTCTCTCTCCTCTCTCTCTCTCTCTCTCTCTCTCTCTCCTGCAAAGTCAAATAAAGTATGACGGACTATTCTTCATCAAAGGGAATTGAAGAAAGGCAAAATAATATTTTTTTCTCTCTTCCTCAAATATTCCTCCGGAAATATTAAGTTGAGAAAAGAAGAAGAAGAAGAAGAAGAAGTTTGCTTACATTTAATTATCAGTGTTTGAGGTTTTCTCCCATTCGTTTCACTTCTTCCCAGTTTGGAGAGACTTACTCTCTCTCTCTCTCTCTCTCTCTCTCTCTCTCTCTCTCTCTCCAGATTCTCATATATATATATATATATATATATATATATATATTATATATATATATATATATATATATTAATATATATATATATATATATATATACTATATATATATATATATATACATACATAATGTCAAGTGCATCTATTCTTAAGCCAACAGTAAACTAAAAATGAAAACTATGCCACAAACACATAAGAATGTCAGTTAAGCACAGTTAAACAAAGCTAACAAAAATAAACAATAATATATTTTCCCTCAACTTAAACTCATTCAAAGGTTCGGTTACATAAGCACACAATTATTTACAGGCACAAAAAAAAAATAGAAAATAAAAATACTTTACTGTGGCCCAACTCCTACATTAGACCTAATCTATGACCCGGGGGACTCGTTCTTTACAACAAGAGATGGAAACGAAAAGGTTTAAGGGAATTGTTTGAAGCGAAAAAGGTTAATTGTTTTTAACATGAATAATTACCGTGAAGTAGATAACAGGCCAATTATAAATAGTTAATTAGTTTTTTTTTTCTTGTGGAAATTTTAAATTGGCTGTACCGAGGCTGACGTACAGACAGACAGACAAAAAGATAGAGACGCGTTGTAGGTTTCAATTAATACAAACTACTTTGTTGTTGTTGTTGTTATTTTTGGGGGGGTAGGAAAGCCCTATTGAAAAGCCTAAAAGTGTCTGAAAAAAGGTGTTTAGCGTTGAGTTAAAGATACTGGAATTTTAGCATATGTTATTTATGATTTATTGATTAGAATGAAAGTTGTAGGAAAATAAATGATGTGCATGTTAAACATCACAGGACGATTATTTCAAAGAAAATAAATGGTATTTATTTTAATTTTCGTTGGTGAAACAGCGCTCTATTTGACCGTAGACTTTAGCACGCGCCTCGAGTAAGCTGGAGGTCGGATCACGCCTTGTTCTTGTTGCATTTTTGAAGGAGTCCGAAAATATTTTAACAAATTAAATATGGATGTTGTGGAATGCCATTAACGCTCGTATATTCAATTTGCAGAAGGCTTCATTCATTATACACTGAATTTACAATGAGTGCCTAATTCATTATACACTGAATTTACAATGAAGGATTCTTAACTTACTATACACTGAAATTGTAGTGTACAGCGGTTAATTCATATACACTGAATTTACAATTAAGAATGCTTAATTTTACTAGTATACACTGAAATTGCAGTGTACAGCGCTTAATTCATTATACACTTAATTTGCAATGCAGAAGGCATAATTTATTGTACGCTGAATTGACAATGAAGAATGCTTGATTCAATATTCACTGCATTTACAATGAAGAATGCCTAATACATTATATATATTAATTCAATATACACTAATTTCACAATGAAGGATGCGTAATTCATTATACCGTGAACTTACAATGAAGAACGCCCAATTCATTATACAATGAGTCCACAACTGAGAACTGGGTATAATTCTAAATCAAGAAGCATCGTAAAGAAATGGGAAAAATAAAATACCAAATATTTTCCCTCCTTATTCCTCCCTGAGGAGTGAGGAGGAACTGAGAAATACCTCTTCAGTGAGGAGAAGGAAGTAAGAAGGAATCGGGAATGAGGAAGAGGAAAAGAAGGTGGTTAATTCAGGAATCCTTGGAATGTCTTTGGTTAACCTTATTCCTTCCAGGCACTTAGCCTGGAATCTCGTGGGAAATGAGAGAGAGAGAGAGAGTCTCTCGAATACTTTGTCTCTATCTCTCCCCTGTACTTCTCTCTCTTTCTCTCTCTCTCTCTCTCTCTCTCTCTCCAGCATAAATTGTCTCTCTCTCCCCTCAGTACTTCCTGTATACTCTCTCTCTCTCTCTCTCTCTCTCTCTAGTATAATTTGTCACTCTCTCCCCTCAGTACTTCCTGTATACTTTCTCTCTCTCTCTCTCTCTCTCTCTCTCTCTCTCTCTCTCTCTCTCTCTCTCTCTTCAGCATAATTTGTCTCTCTCTCCCCTCAGTACTTCCTGTATACTCTCTCTCTCTCTCTCTCCAGTATAATTTGTCTCTCTCTCCCCTCAGTACTTCCTGTATACTCTCTCTCTCTCTCTCTCTCTCTCTCTCTCTCTCTCTCTCTCTCTCTCTCCTATAAAACAGAAACCCCCTGAGGCTATGGTGGCTTCCAACCGCCGCCGTCTCCACGACAACTAATTGGCGGAGAACTTTATATACGCCTCCCCCCCCACCCTCCCCCCCCCCCCCCCCCCCCACCCCGCACACCCCCACCCTCCCTTATTTACTTGCTGTAATTCCTCCTGCCATATTAAATGAGGTTCAGGAAACTTTGTTGTCCTGTTACGAGGCATCACCCGAAAGGGAGTTGGATTCCCTCTGAAGCGAGTTTGAAGTCGTTTCCGAAAAGAACTTTTAATAAGGAGTATTCGTTGGTCTCCTCATGAAATTAGAAATGGAAGGTCTATGGCAGTCATTATATAATCGTGATGGTCATTTTATATTCATGGTATCGGTTATTCTTTGTATGTTGCATGGAATTAAGACGGTGACCGGCGCAGGTCATCGAAAGCTTATTGCTTTATATAATATTTTAAATAACAAAATCAAACGGGCTTACTACTCTGGATTTACTTTCCTATTATTATTATTATTATTATTATTATTATTATTATTATTATTATTATTATTATTATTATTATTATATCATTATTAAAGTATGCACACGTCACAATTCAAAATCCACTGGTTTTCGAGTTACAGATTTAAACTACTGAATTTCCACCCAAAATATTATATCAACTTTTTCAAACGAATATGCTAAATAATAGAGGAGAACACGCATGGCTAAATAAATCTCAGTTATTAAAATATATTTCAGCTTTTTAAAACGAATACGATAAATGATAGGGAAGAACTCGCATGGGTAAATAAAGTAATATATCTCAGTCATTCGCGATCATTTTACGTGAGTAAACATAAAAAAAAAGTAAATAAATAAATAAATCATGAATGGAATGTTAAATACTGATACCAGATGGAATCCAGTTGGGTGTAACTCGATAGATAGCAGCCATGGAAGCTATATATATATATTTTATATATGTATTTTTTTCGCTCTAGCTGATCTGAAATGGCCTTTACGGCCGCTTGTTCTCCCTGTCGCAAACAGCCAAACACATGACACAAACAGAGCGTCACAAATTTGGTTAACTGTTGGAACGAAAAATACACGTATATATATATATATATATATATATATATATATATATATATATATATATATATATATGTATATATATATATATATATATATATATATATATATATGCGTGTGTGTGTGTATTTGTATATATTATACACACATATATACATAAATATAATATATGTACATATACATACATATAAATTATATATATATAGTATATATGTGTGATATCATATATGTAATATATATATATATATATATCATATATATATATATATTCATTTATACAAAACCTCCCACTGGAGTATTTCCCCCACATCACGTGACAGAACTCATCGATATAGACTCTAAAGTCAACCCATTCGTCCAGGAAAGAAAGTTCTATAATGTTATATTCATATATAGATCCTTCGCGTCGTATTGTGCAATCAACGGCTTCGTAAAGATTGCATGATGTATGTCTTTATATCTATAATGCATGACCCTTTTTTATGGTGAATCAATGTCAGTTGTATAATGTATGATCCTTTTTTTATGGTGAATCAATTTGAGTTGCTTTGTACAATATATCTTCAGATTGAGAAAATGCATTTTTAATTCATTATCTGATTATTTATATTTTTGATGATTTTTTATTGAATTACCGTGAAACGAGGAATTATTAGTCTTTCTGTTAACTATCGACTTAAGTTATAAGTTATAAAAACCATATAGTCTGCCCTTCTCTCTCTCTCTCTCTCTCTTTCCACAATGTCTCATTCTTTTCGAAAGAGAAAGAGAGAGAGAGAGAGAGAGAACCTCTCATAAAGGACGAAGGCCGGTGAGTGAGAGGTTCACCACTTTCTGTCACACTTTAATTGATGCAGGTCCCCCCCATCCTCTCCTCACTCCTACTTCTCTCTCTCTCTCTCTCTCTCTGAGTGATGCCAGCAAGCATCTGCCTCTTCCTGGCCCCCAGCGGAACGAAAGAGAAAAAAGTTCAAGTAGTTCTTGTGGACGTGAATATAAAAGTAAGTGCCTAAGGGCGGTGCTGAGAATCATGGTGGTTGAGTTTAAGTGTTTTTAGAAGAACCAGTTGAGAATAAGTATATATATATATATATATATATATATATATATATATATATATATATATATATATATATATATATACGAGAATTCCCTTCTCTAGATTCTCAGAAGACGAGAATTCACTTCCCCAAATTCTCATAAGACGAAAATTCAATTCTCCAGATTCTCAGAAGACGAGAATTCACTTCCCCAAATTCTCAGAAGACGAGAATTCACTTCCCCAAATTCTCAGAAGACGAGAATTCACTTCTCCAGATTCTCAGAAGACGAGAATTCGTTCTCCAGATCTCAGAAGACGAGAATTCACTTTCCCCACCAAATTCTCAGGGAAGACGAGAATTCAATTCTCCAGATTCTCAGAAGACGAGAATTCACTTCCCCAAATTCTCAGAAGACGAGAATTCAATTCTCCAGATTCTCAGAAGACGAGATTTCACTTCCCCAGATTCTCAGAAAACGAGAATTCAATTCTCCAGATTCTCAGGACAGACGAGTAATTTGAATTCGATTCTCCAATTCTCAGAAGACGAGAATTCACCCTTCCCAAATTCTCAGAAGACGAGAATTCGCTTCTCAGATTCTGAGAAGACGAGAAAATTCACTTCCCCAAATTCTCGAAGAACGAGAATCACTTCCCCAAATTCTCAGAAGACAAGAAATGCACTTCCCCAGATCTAAGAAGACGAGAATTCGCTTCTCCAGATTCTGAGAAGTATGAGAATTCATTTCTCCAGATTCTCAAAGACGAGAATTCGCTTCTCCAGATTCTCAGAAGACGAGAATTCACCTAGAATTCAATTCCCCAAATTCTCAGAAGACGAGAATTCACTTCCCCAAATTCTCAGAAGACGAGAATTCACTTCCCCAAATTCTCAGAAGACGAAAATTCAATTCCCCAAATTCTCAGAAGACGAGAATTGGCTTGTCAAGTTAGAAAGTCTCCTCTCTCTCAATTTGCTGTTTCTCACTTAGTGTTGGGGGGGGGGGGGGGGGTGGGGGGTGGGGGGGAAGGAGGTAGATTCTTGTCAGCAGCGTCATAATCATCAGAGAGAGAGAGAGAGAGAGAGAGAGAGAGGACATAATTATCTCCCGATCATCTCGAGCAGATGGGTCGATTAAGGTTTAACGAGAACCATCACTTGTTGTTAATAGAGAGAGAGAGAGAGAGAGAGAGAGAGAGAGAGAGAGAGAGAGAATGAGGAAAAATAAATAGCGAGAGGTAGAAGCAGAGAGATAAAAAGAGAATGAGAACTATAATATATATATATATATATATATATATATAATATATATATTTTATATATTATATATATATATATATAATATACATATATGAGACTGGTAAAAATGTTCTGTAACAACAGAATTCCATCTAATAAAAGGAGCCCATTAAACACCAAAATATAGAGAGAAAAAAGTACTATATTTCAGAGACTGCTGTCTCTCTCTTCAGTTATATGAATGAGGAAAGTTTACAGAAAAGTGGTATTTATACCAAGAGATCTCTTGGTATAAATACCACCTTTTCTGTAAACTTTCTCATCATATACCAGAAGAGAGAGCAGCAGTCTCTGAAATATAGTACTTTTCTCTCTATATTTTGGTGTTTTTATGGGCTCCTTTTATTAGATATATATATATATATAATATATATATATATATATATATATATATATGTATATATATATATATATATATATATATATATATATATATATAATATATATATGTATGTATATATATATATATATATATATATATATATATATATATATGTGTGTTATATCTATATATTATTATAGTATATATATATATTTATATTATTATTAGTATATGTATGGTGGTATCATATATATATATATTATTATATTAGATATATAAATTATATCTATATGTGTCTGTTATATATATGTATATATATATGTATGCATATATATATGTTATAATCATTATATATATATATATATATATGTCAATATTAAGTAGTATTAATATAATATAAAATAGAGAGAGAGAGATGAGAGATGAGAGAGAGAGAGAGAGAGAGAGAGAGGAGAGATTTTATTCTGAGAGGGAGAGAGGAGGTAAAGAAAGAGAGAGAAATGGCAGAGAGAGAGAGAGAGAGAGCGAGAGAGTTTTATTTAGAGACCTTACAGACCTTACATCTTGTTCGGGTTGCCCCAGGTCCTTCAGTGTGAGGCACCTCTAATGTCTACCAGAGAGTTGCTAGTACATCTTCCGGTATAGTTGCATCTTCCAATCTTGGATGGTCTGGGATGCAGTTTAGATATTTGTCGAGCTTATTCTTAAACACATCTACGCTCACTCCTGATATATTCCTCAGATGAGCTGGCAATGCATTGAATAGACGCTGCATTATCGATGCTGGTGCGTAGTGGATTAATGTCCTGTGTGCTTTCCTTATTTTTCCTGGTATAGTTTTGGGCACTATTAATCTACCTCTGCTTGCTCTTTCTGATATTTTTAGTTCCATGATATTTTCTGCTATTCCTTCTATCTGTTTCCATGCCTGATTATCATGTAGATTTTCTCTTCTCCGTTTCTAGACTATATAATTTTAAGAATTTGTAGTCTTTCCCAGTAGTCAAGGTCTTTAACTTCTTCTATTCTAGCTGTAAAGGACCTTTTGTACACTCTCTATTTGTGCAATATCCTTTTGATAGTGTGGGTACCATATCATATTGCAATATTCAAGTGGACTACGAACATATGTTTTATAAAGCATAATCATGTGTTCAGCTTTTCTTGTTTTGAAGTGCCGTAACAACATTCCATTTTTTGCTTTACATTTTGCCAACAGAGTTGCTATTTGACTCATTGCATAACCATGTTCCTATCATCATCACACCAAGGTCTTTAACTGCTTCCTTATTTGTGATTGTCTCATTTATTAGGTCCCTTATATGCATATAGCTTTCTTTCTCTGTCTCCATAATTTATTGATTCAAATTTATCAGAGTTAAATACCATCCTATTTACCTCTGCCCAATCATATACTTTGTTAAGGTCTCTTTGTAGAGCGTTCCTATCTTCTCACAAGTAATTTCTCTACTTATTCTTGTGTCATCTGCGAAACTACTCACTACCGAATCCTAACATTATTGTCTATGTCTTCAATCATAATAACAAACAGTATTGCAGCTAACACCGTACCTTGCGGCACACCGGATATTACCTTGGCTTCATCCGATTTCTCGTCGTTTGCAATAACTATCTGTTTTCTTTTGTGTAAAAATTCTTTTAACCATCTTCCTACTTTATCCACGATATTGTGTTTTCTAATTTTCTTCGCTAATATATTATGGTCTACTTTATCAAAGCTTTTGCAAAGTCTAAATAAACCACATCTGTTTCATTTCCGCTTTTCATATTTTGAATATGTTCTCACGGTGGACTAACAGTTGGGTTTGTACTTTTTCCGGGTACGAAACCATGTTGTCCTTTATTAAACAAATTATTTTTTATTAAATGTTTCATAATATTTTTCTTCATTACCCTTTCATACACTTTCATAATATGTGATGTTAGACTCACAGGCCTATAATTACTTGCCTCTAGTCTTGATCCACTTTTGAAAGTAGGGGTAATATATGCTAATTTGTGCTCATCATAAATCTTGCCTGTATCTACACTTTGTCTTAATAATATTGCAAGTGGCTTTGCGATAGAATGAACTACTTTCTTTAACAAAATAGCAGGAATTCCATCAGGCCCTGCAGCAGCTCCTTTTTAATTTCATTAATAGCCTGCACAATATCAGCTTCATTAATATCTATGTCAGCTAAATATTCACTATTTTCATCCCTTACTTCTATATCATTATCTTCATTATCTATTCTAGGGGTGAATTCTCTCTTATATCGTTCTGCCATCATGTTGCAAATTTCCTTTTTTTCATTCGTTAATCTCCCTTCAATTCTTAGAGGGCCTATTTCTATTCTTCTTTTATTCATCTTCTTCGCATATGAGTATAATAGTTTGGGATTTTGCTTGATATTGAATAGGGTTTTTCTTCCAAGTCCCGTTTTTCATTTTCTTTTGATTGTATAAATATTTTGTTCTGCATTTTCTATCTTACCATTTTAGTTCTATAACTTTCCATGCATTTTTTTTTTTTTGCTAGACCTTTTTTCCACTTTCTGATTTTCTGGAACAAAATCCTTCTGTCTCTTGGTATGCATGACTGATGTTTACTTTTCTTCTTCGGTATATATTTTGTATCCACTATTTTCTCTAATATTTTATATAATATCTCCGTATTTACCCTTATGTCATCACTTACGAAAATATTTTCCCAATCTTTGTTTAATTCTTCATTTATTTCTGACCATTTTATATTTTTTACTGTAGAAGTTGTATTTTCCATATCCTTCCCACTTTTTCATTTCTTGCTTATCTCTGTTTTCACTTGCTTTGGAATGGACTGTTAATTCTATGACATTATGGTCTGAAATACTCGCATTATAAACTATTATTTCTTTAACATAATTCATCTCGTTCACAAATACTAGGTCTAAAGTATTTTCCTTTCTTGTTGGCAGGTGATTTATTTGTTGAATGTTGTATTCTAGTAGCATATCTAATAGCTTTCGAATTGCCTCTTATCTTCTGCACTACTATACTCTCTATATGTATAAGTACATCCACAATCTCCTATTCGTTCTTTCCAGTCTACGAAAGGAAAGTTGAAGTCTCCAGATAGGAGAATAGTCCAGTCTTGTGATTTCTACATATATCATCCAATTTTTCTATTATTAAGTCAAACTCTTTAGTATTAGGAGGTCTATATATTACTATGTTCATTAATTTTTCAGATTCAAATTCTACCGCTATTAGTTCACATTCTGAGTTACTATATTTCTCATATATTTTTCCTTCCTGTTTTTTGTCTTTCCCATATATTGCGGTTCCCCCTTGATTCCTATTTTTCTATCTGATCTATAAGTTTGAAACCCTTTTATTTGATCATCATTCCCAGTCCTCTTGGGAATACCAGGTTTCACTTATATTCATTATATCTATTTTCTTTTTGTTCAATTTGGGTAGTTCTTCTAAGTACTCTATTTTTCTTTTTGAGTTACTCGTAACTAAACCCTGCGCATTCATCACTATGATGGTTTGCGTGTTTTTCTCCTTCATTTAATATTGGTAATAATAAGGATTTTCCCATGTCTCTTTCCTGTTCTGGTATGTTGTTCTTTTTTTCATTTCCAGAAATTCTGACATTAAAAAATCTAACTTTTCCATAATATTTGTTCTTCCTTCATCATAATTATTCATTTTGTGTCTGAATCTGCAATTTTCTCCATATCTGCAATAATCCCCGCCCCTTGGCATAATAAAAACAGTTATTATCTCTTGAGTAGAATCTTGGAGCTGATTCATTGAAATTTTTTGCTGGCACCTCTGCATATCTCGTTGATGGCTTGCTTTTTTCTTTTACCTGATATTCTTCATTCCTCTCTTTTATTTGTTTCTTTCTTATTTTGGATTTTATTGCTTGATTGGTTATTTATTTGATTATTTTTCATGGCCTAAACAGGGTGCATATATTTACATTTTTTGTCGCAACTTACATCCTTTTCCTTCTTTTAGGTTTTTGCATATTTTTGGATGTAGATCTCTGCAATCATCCTCATATCCATCTAAGTATGCACATTACCATATATTTCATAGTTGTGACATACCTTAGGATGTTTGTAGTAACATTTTTCTCCATATCTGCAATTCCCTCTTTTCAAAAGGTTGCAGACTTTGTCTTTTTTGTATATTTTTTCCTCTTTCCCGTCATTGTGTAGATCTGGGTAGAGCCTCTTCGGCATTTTCTTTTGTGCTGTCATATCGTAATTTATTTCTTCGTAGGTATGCTGCTTTATAGCCTCATATGTAGTATCAATGAGTATCTCTGCATCCATACTTTTATCTTGTTCTTTGTTTTCCTTATCTTTTTCTGTCATTTCAGAGAGAGGTAAAGAAAGAGAGAGAGAGAGAGAGAGAGAGAGAGAGAGAGAGAGAGAGAGAGAGAGATCCCACTTCCCTTTCGCCTCGAAATTATATCGGGAACCTTCCGGAATAGCCTTCTATTTACTAGTAATTAAGAAATTCCCAGATTCACCCCAACTCGTCTGGAACTCGTTAGGTTGACGAATTAAAATGAAGTATGAACGTCAGCAACTCGTATAGTTGTGGTTTTGCCCCACCTGTAGAGGAAACATTATCCTGGAAATCTG
>NC_061103.1:41405226-41435226 GCF_015104395.2 Macrobrachium nipponense
TTGTGAGTATTTTAGTAATTTATTTGGAAATCATCTGTTTCACACTAAAGGTGACATTTTTTTGTATATTTTTATATTTTTTGTTAATGTTTTGGTAATTTATTTGGAAATCGTCTGTTTCACACTAAAGGGGACATTTTTTTTCATATTTTTTATTTTTTTGTGAATATTTTGGTAATTTATTTGGAAATCGTCTGTTTTACACTAAAGGTGGCTTTTTTTTTTTTTTTTGCATATTTTTGAAGTTTTTTTGTGTGAATATTTTGGTCTTTTATTTGTAAATCGTCTGTGTTACACTAAAGGTGACTTTTTTGGCATATATTTTTTTCTTTTTTTTTTTAATAAAAGTTGTCGGGACTGGTGAAAAATTCACGTCACGTGAATTTTATGAGATATCAACACTGCGGTAATAGGTGCCATAAACATATAAACATGTTGTAAACATATAAATTACTTTTCACTCACACATCACAAACAAGCTGAATACAAACCAATGACATGTTCTCACTTCTAACCAGTGGCTTATAAGATCAGCAGATTTGAGCCAAAAGGTTTGTTTACCACTGATAGTCGTTGCCTTGTTGTCAATATGTTTGTGATATGTATATGATAAGTTGCCAGAGTTGTAGACATCTTGGCAACGTGTTTGTAATTGTATGTGATAGGCTACAAATGGTTAGTGACTTGTTGTCAACTTATTTGTGATATGTATGCAATAATTTGCCAACAGTTATTGACTTATTACCATCATGTCTGTGATGTTGATAAGTTGCCAACAATTATTGACATGTTGTCAACATGTTAGAGATATGTATGCAATAGGTTGCCGACATATTTTTATTAGTAGCAATACTTTTCACTGGAAAAAGAACGGGAATACAGCTTCAAACATTTAGATATCTATATATATATATATATATATATATATATATATATATATATATATATATATATATTCAAGTCATACTCTTCAGGTATGTATATGAGTATCATTTAATTTGTTTTATTTTCTTTTTGACATCTCTGCTAATTCAAAAAAAAATGTCCCTCTACCACGGGAAATAAAATAAATTGACCAAAAAAAAAAAGGGAAATAGAATTAACAACAAAAAAAACAGGAACGCACTGAACATTTTCAGTCCCCAAATTACCTGTACTTTTTTTCATTATGCGAAAACATTAGCGAACTGATTGGCCGCGATTGGGAATGGAATGGAAAAATATCTAATTTCACCGTTTTTATTTTATTTTTTTGCTCATTTTCCAGATTTCGGTCCTGAAATTAATAGCGGTAGATAATTAAATGTATGTATGATTTGTATATATATATATATAATATATAGTCTTAATATATAGATATTATATATTATATATATAGATATATATATATATATATATATATATTATATATATACATATCCATCTATATATACATATATATATATGGATATGTATATATATATATATAATATATATATATATATATAGTATATATTTAATATATATATATATATATATATATATATATATATATATATATATATATATGTACTGAAATACAGTATCAACAGTATTAAAAGCTATGGTTTCATTTTCATGAATATTGATGAATATAACGCAATTGTCCTTTTTAACTTAACTAATTCGAAAACTAACATTAAACTAAAATTAAAAATGTATATTTAATACCATGCCAACTTACACCATAAAAAAATATACCCTTAATCTTTTGCAATAATAAATTTCAACACCCGACATCAAATCCATTTATCCATATCCACTTAGCATAGTGAAACATGCATGGGTCAGTCACCTTTTTTGGGAAATGAATGGAACATATCCTCCTGTGAGGTCATTACCTCCTCACTAATCTGTAATGCATCACTCCGGGTTTACCTGTAATTCCCTGCATTAATTATCGGTTCTGTATTACAGGATGAATTATAAATGGACTGAATACGTTCCAGAAAGGGTTGATTTTGTAACTTTTTTGTATTTTATGTATTTGATATTTTACGTTGCATTTGGCGATGTTTAGGATGTTGCTTCTTATTGCACAGAATTGTTTATTTTCCAAATCGGAGGTCTAATCTTGATGCGTCATTTGTTTTTAAATACGTTTTTCGTCTTAGGGGAATAATATATATATATATATATATATATATATATACTCTATATATATATATATATATATATATATATCACAGTAGATGCACGTGATTTCATTAAATAAGCTAATACCACAGGAAAATGATAGGCAGAAATCCAAGCGCTTTCGTCTTTACTAAGACATTTTCAATGTCTTAGTAAAGAGACAAAAGCGCTTGCATTTCTGCCTATCATTTTCCTGTGGTATTCGCTTATCTATATGTCATGTGTGTGTATATATATATATATATATATATATATATATATATATATATATATATATATATATATATATCCATACATATATAATTATACATATACGCACATATTATCTATATATTTGTGTGTGCATCTTTTAATTGAGCATAACCTGTTATAATTTACTTTCATAATATATGTCCAAACGATTAACTACTATGAGATTCAGGGTCTCTGTAACACGGTTTTTTTGGACTTTGCTCCTTGTCAAAGCATCGGATGTAGCTGAAAGTTGACATATGTATATTTTACAACCACACACAAATTTGTCAGCATTATCAATAACCTAAACCCGATAGTTTTAATTTTTATAGAGTAAAAATGATCTAGCCGACGCCATGGCCAATGATTACGAGCCAAGAGTCGAAAAACATTCATTACGTAAGCAAGGTAAACAAACACATTTTTGGACTAAATGTTGCCCCGACCATCCACCAGACAGAAATTCATCGGCTCTAAAACCCAAAAGACTTTATGAATGGCGGAACGATACATAGATGTGGGGGGGGGGGGGGGGGGGGGGATCAGTGCTAGCGTAGTAATAACTACTGTAGCAGTAGTGCCGCAACAGTATAGCAGTAATATACATGAATTAAACGTTTAGACCAACTGCTGGGATCCTTGAGGATCATTTAGCACTTCTTACAACTACTCGAGAAATTAGTTTTTTATAGCCAGAAGTTAAATTTTCTAATCCAACAAAGCCCATGGTAGCCTTCAGTGTTATCCTGAATTATAACGAGGCGAAAGTGGGTGGAGCCTCATGAAGTCACCATTCTGACGATAATTATTGAAGGTTTAAAGCCAATATACGGTACCGGCTATTTTTTTCAGTAAATAGGTAGATAGCCAATAAATAAAAATTGCTTGACATTGGATATAGCAGTTATCAAATCAAGCTTGTCTACTATGTTTTGGTAATTACCAACTATTCCCTACATCTTGTCAATCTGATTGTGACCTATAAAGTAGACTGTAATTTCTTTGGAAACTTATTTTGGGAGTTAGACTAATAATCGAAGTGTTTTTGTATTTATTAACATAATTTGTTGGTTTGTTCATTTATGACAATTATCAGTGGAGAGGTTCCAGAGTTCATAAAGGTGTACTGCTTTGCTTGTATTTAAATTTGTATGTCATTGTTGCCAGAGGTTTAGCCTTCGTTAACGTATAGCCAATCATCCATCGAGAAAGAGGGAAGAAATGATGTCATAAGTTACGTAACGAGTGCGTTTGAAACTTTTTCTCTGAGTAAGTTGGCCCGTCTTCAAAAAAGGTCACTTTTACATTATAAGTACCAATTTATTCAACCTACGTAGTGCAGAATACACTCAAAATTTATGTGTTGATATATAGTATTCGAATAAGCGTTGTATTTATGAAATGCATAGATAAAAAAGTTATTGCGAAAAAACCGTGTTACAGAGGCCCTGAATCTCATAGTAGTCTTCACTTTAGCGTGATTTGAATAATGATGCAAAATTTATGAAGAACTGGAAACGATAATTATCAAATAATCGCTATGCGCCAAAAATGGGATTAGAAATTAAGAATAAAATTTGGCGTCAGTGGGTATCGTAAAGTAGCTCAAGTTCCATGATTTTTTTTATAAGCACTGGTTGTTTAAAACCCTGAAAAAAAAATCTATTTACTTGAATACAAAATTCGGCTACAGAAATATGAATCCTGTAATTTCCAGATGATTCAGTTTAGTTTTTTTTTTAAGGCCACAACACCTGAAGGAGCGTTACAACAGGTTGTAGGTTGTAAAGTCAAACAATTACAACCGTTTGGGTTGTAATTTATAGCTGAAATTTATATTTCGGACAAGAGTGCCAATCGAATGATTATCCAAATTACCCAGGGACATTTTGTAGCGAGGCGAATTTTTTATTTATTTTTTTTAATTAAGGTAAAATGAGGTGAATTGCTTTTGCCGACGTGTGAGGGAATTAATGGTAAGTTTGCCGAGAGGAAAAACAGATTTGGAAAACTCATCCAGTTTGATTGATAGCTTTCAAGATTTTAGTTTAAAAAATTATTTTCAATAGTTGTCAACATTATAAATTTTCGAAAATTCCCATGTATCTTTTCTACGAGAATGTAACAAAAATTTATGGCTTATTTTACTGAATTTATGTTTTCAGATTTTAGTATATTGAGTTTTTCTATTTCTTTAACATTTTTCATTTTTTTATAGATTTTCGAAAAATCACATATATATCTTTTCTACGATGACGGAAGATGAGATTTATTGCACGTTTCTTTGAATTTATTTGGTATTAGAGCAAAAATAAATCAGGTTTATTGATCTTTTTTTAAACAAAGAATAATTCATGCGTTTTCATAATCGTAATGATAATGGTAATATTTGCACTAATTCTTCTCCTGAACGATCTCTCTCTCTCTCTCTCTCTCTCTCTCTCTCTCTCTCTCTCTCTCTCTCTCTCGGTGTCGATTTAAGTCCGTCAAAGAGAATTTATGAAAGATCTAATCTTTATTTTTTTTTTCTTTTTGACATCTCTGAAAAAGAAGTCGAGGTTTGTTTACTTTTCATTACCAAGGTCAGAGTTTCCAGAATTTTTTATTATTTACGAGTTTGTTATGTTTTTTTAATATATTTATTCATATATTTTCTATTCTCTTGTGATTCTAGCGGTTAACTTATGGTGGTTCGTCACTGGATACTATCTTCTAACGTCACATTCTCCTTGCATGCAACATAATACTTCGACTTCATAGCCCATAATCTCAAACCAACATGCCGATTATTTTATCTTCGATTATTCACCATCCAGAGATGATTATTATACTAATTCATCTCACGATTATTCACCATTCAGAGATAATTATTATACTAATTCCTTGCACGATTATTCACCATCAAGAAATAATTATTATACTAATTCCTTGCACGATTATCCACTATTCAGAGATAATTATTATACTAATTCCTTGCACGATTATCCACCATTCAGAGATAATTATTATACTAATTCCTTGCACGATTATCCAACATTCAGAGATGATTATTATACTAATTCCTCTCACGATTATTCACCATTCAGAGATAATTATTATACTAATTCCTTGCACGACTAATCACCATTCAGAGATAATTATTATACTAATTCCTCGCACGATTATTCACCATTCAGAAGCAATTATTATACTAATTCCTTGCACGATTATTCGCCGTTCAGAGATAATTATTATCCTAATTCCTTGCACGATTATTCGCCATTCAGAGATCATTATTATCCTAATTCCTTGCACGATTATTCGCCATTCAGAGATAATTATTATCCTAATTCCTTGCACGATTATTCTCCGTTCAGAGATAATTATTATCCTAATTCCTTGCACGATTATTCGCCATTCAGAGATAATTATTATCCTAATTCCTCGCACGATTATTCACCATTCAGAAACAATTATTATACTAATTCCTTGCACGATTATTCGCCGTTCCGAGATAATTATTATCCTAATTCCTTGCACGATTATTCGCCATTCCGAGATAATTATTATCCTAATTCCTTGCACGATTATTAGCCATTCAGAGATAATTATTATCCTAATTCCTTACACGATTATTCGCTATTCAGAGATAATTATTATCCTAATTCCTTGCACGATTATTCGCTATTCAGAGATAATTATTATCCTAATTCCTTGCACGATTATTCGCTATTCAGAGATAATTATTATCCTAATTCCTTGCACGATTATTCACCCTTCAGAGATAATTATTATATCAATTCCTTGATCATCAAGCTATTTTCTGTAATGTTGTTTCTCTTGGTCGAGCTAACGAGAATAATTATTATCCATTTTCCTAATTTAACCCAGTGTTATGTTCAATTAATAATAACTCATAAAAAAGTGTTAGTTTATCTCTTTACATGGAAATCACTTTTGTATTTTATAATTTACTTATATCTTCATCTATTTATTGATTAACGTTGTCAATTTATTTTTTTCTTTTATAATAACTGATATCTCCTTTCCTTATTTCCTATTACTTTCTGCTACTTCTCTCAGATGGACAACATATTCTGCTTGAATTTCAATTCAGTGGCCCCGGTGGGAATGTGCCATGCAAATGAGAAGTTTATCATCCGAATAATAATAATAATAATAATAATAATAATAATAATAATAACAATGATACATCTACTTCAGTTTACACTCGCGACAGAATGAATAACAAAAACGCCTCAGTTTTGTCAACACACCCCATATAACACCCTCTCTACTATACCCAAGACCACACCCCCAACCCCCCAAACCTCCCCCTCCCCACCACCAAAAAAAAATCCAAAAAACACCCTTGTTTTTGTTTGCGAAACCGCCGCTGGGTTGCTCAGTTAGGACGAGAACAAACAATCGGACTCTAACAGACAAACAAAGGAAGAAAAAAAAAACAAAGGCACAAAAAAAAAAAGACAAAACGGGCCAATAGAGAGGTGTTGTGGAAAGCAAATCCCGGAGCGCTAATATGAATATCTGTGTTTGCACACCTAGGGAAAAATAAACAGTGTGAGATGCGTCCTTTTTGTTCGGAGCAGGGAAGGAAATGTTTAGAAAATTAGCGGGGTTGGAGAGAGAGAGAGAGAGAGAGAGAGAGAGAGAGAGAGAGAGAGAGAGGGGAGGGGATTTCTTAGAATTTAAGGTAAGAGAAAATTAGAATTTAACCCAACCATGAGAGTTCATCTATATATTTTACGTAACCAATGTTTTTGTAAATGCGTGCGAGAGAGAGAGAGAGAGAGAGAGAGAGAGAGAGAGAGAGAGAGAGAGAGAAACGTTCACTTGAGGCACATATCGAAGAATAGTATATTAATTAGTATATTAATGATTGAAAATTGTAAGCGGAGAGAGAGAGAGAGAGAGAGAGAGAGAGAGAGAGAGAGAGAGAGAGAGACCTTAATTGTCAATCACTGCTGAAAAGACTTCAATGTCAGTCAGGTAAATTGGGTCTTCACGTCTTTCCTTTCAGTCAATTTACTACAATTAACGGTTTCTTGTTACCCTTTTAATCCGATTGAACGAGTCCCTTTGGGAAAAACTCTGTTGATGATAAGAAGAAAGTTGACAAATATGAATTTTGAGTAATATTCTCCTCAGTAATACATTTTGCATTGATACGTTGACATCAATACAGTTTTAAGAAAACAATCAGTAACAGACTCAGGTGAATAGAATTTTTTGTGCTTTGTAGTTTATAAATTGTTTTCATGCAGTCAGTGAATATTACATTTTTATATATCTATATGAAATTATATAAAATAACTAAATATTCATCGGTGCAGTATAATTACTAGATAAGATTAAATTCTTCGTAAGCTAAGATTATGATGATAATAGGAAACTAATTCAGTGAAAATTCTTCGTAAGCTTAGGTTATGATGATAACAGAAAATTAATTCAGTGAATTGATTCAGATGTCTAAAAATTCATTCTGTTACCTTTGAATAGACAACAACAGACGGAGAGAAAAATGGTGTTCCCTCAATGAAATACATTTCTAATTACAAGGACGTTATTTACACTGAAACTCCTCGATTACATAAGTACAGCAAATAGCAGGTCAGGGGCAAATTTAAGAGGCTGTACTTTATACCACATTAAAACAGCGTTGAAGTTTCCCCACTTATTCTGGAGAGTTTACTGCTGTCAATCAATGTACAATTGCGTATAAACTCGGGGCTTTTCTTTTTATGAATGAGTGTAGTAAGTCAGCTGTTCTCGTTCACTTACGTTGCAAAGTTGTAGTATACCGTAGCCGATAAGAGGTCTGTTACACGGTTTTGTACGCTTCACTTTAAATACTGGGAGAGAGAGAGAGAGAGAGAGAGAGAGAGAGAGAGAGAGAGAGAGAGAATCAAAATTAGCCAGAATTCTAACCATGCTGGACATATAACGAACCTCAGCTTTCGTTCATAATCCACCGCCCCTCTCTCTCTCTCTCTCTCTCTCTCTCTCTCTCTCTCTCTCTCTCTCTCTCTCTCTCTCTCTCTCTCTCTCTCTCTCTCTCTCTCCTTATAACGAAAACAATTTAATGCACGCCATAACGTAAAAGATGACATTCGAAAGAAAAAAAAATACTTCCAACGAAAATAAAAAAGAAAAATGTTTCCAGAAAGAAAGGTATAAAATGGGCTGAATTGGATCCAGGCGAGAGAAAGAAAAAAATTGGTCATCGACCCGAAATGATTCAGACGCGGAAATGGGTCGGGTGTCGGTGTGACTTTCCTCGTTCGTTGAATGGCCTCTCAGAGGTTTATTGAGTGACCTCTGAGAGGACTTTAATGACCTCTGAGAGGACTTTCATGACCTCAGAGAGGTGTTTAATGGCCTCAGAGATTTTTAATACTCTGAGAGGTTTTTAATTATCTCTGAGAGGTGTTTAATGGCCTCAGAGGTTTTTAATGATCTCTGAGAGTAGTTTTAACCGCCTTGATATCTTTCAAGGACCCATGGCAGGTTTTTGAATGACCTCTGAGTATTTTTAATGGCCTCTGAAATGTTTTTAATTACCTCTGAGAGGTTTTGAATGCCATGGCATGATTTTTAATGACCTCTAAGGAACCTTTTGAGTGACCTCTTAGATGTGTTTTGAATGACCTCTGAGACGTTTTTAATGACATCTGATTGTTTTTAACTTCCTCTGAGAGGTTTTTTAATAAGATCTGAGAGGGATTTAATGGCCTCTTAGAAGTTTTTAATTACCTCTGAGAGGTTTCGAATGACCTTTGAAATATTTTTAATGACCTCTCAGAGGATTTTTGAATAACCTCTGAGAGGTATTTTAATGACCTCTTAGCGGTGTTTTTGATTGACCTCTGAAAGGATTTTTAAGCTATGCCAATACAGTCTTAGCTATCCAAGACCGCTTTATAAATGAACAATCAGTAATAATAATAATAATAATAATAATAATAATAATAATAATAATAATAATAATAATAAAATAATAATAATAATAATTAAAAAACATAATTGCTTTCAAAATATAATTCTTATTGTTTCGAATACTATTCATTCTATTTTATGTGGGAATTATGTCAAAATAATGATAATGATAATAATAATAATATTTTACGAAATTAACACCAAATGTAATTCTTATTGTTTGTGGTACAAATTTAACGTTCATAGAATACCAATATTCTGGCAGAAAAAAATAAATCATGTATTTAAAACATATTCCTAGAAAAAAATCATTTATTTTATATATATTTCTAAAATATATATAAAATAAATGTATTTTGGATGTATTCCTTCGTGTAACAATCCCATGAAAATGTATTGAATTTGCATTATACTCTGTTACAAAAAAATATGTATTTTAAGCATATTCCAAGAAAAAAAAACATTTATTTTAGATATACTTGTAGAAAATGAATCATGTATTTTGGATGTATTCCTTCGTGTAACGATCCCCTGAAAATGTATTAAATTTGCATTATACGCTGTTACAAAAAAAATGTATTTCAAGCATATTCCAAGAAAAAAATCATTTATTTTAGATATACTACTAGAAAATGAATCATATATTTTGGATGTATTCCTTCGTGTAACGATCCCCTGAAAATGTATTAAATTTGCATTATACGCTCTGATATAAAAAAATAATAAATCATGTATTTCAAACATATTCCTAGAAAAAAATCATTTATTTTTTATATACTTCTAGAAAATGAATCATGTATTTTGGATGTATTCCTGCGTGCAACAATCCCCTGAAAATGTATGAAATTTGCAATATACGCTCTGATATAAAATAAATAAATCATGTATTTCAAACATATTCCTAGAAAAAAAATCATTTATTTTAGATATACTTGTAGAAAATGAATCATGTCTTTTGGATTTATTCCTGCGTGCAACAATCCCCTGTAAATGTATGAAATTCGCACCATAGGCGAATAGACTCTATTAACTTCATTTCACAAGAAAACGATGAGAATTTCATAGAGAGACGTTTTTCCTCAGCTGAATAATTCACGAAAATATATATATTTATTTCTTTTTATCCTCCTATTCTGCGTCGCCAACGTATTTGCATGAAAGGCGCCCCGCGTAAAATGTATTCGGAACTCGAGAGATATATTGCTTACGAACATTTTCGTAATCTTGTTGCTGCTGCATGTCAAAATATATTGACTCTCTCTCTCTCTCTCTCTCTCTCTCTCTCTCTCTCTCTCTCTCTCTCTCTCTGTTACGGTACATTTTCAGAAATTGTGTTTTATGTTGACGCCGCGCTTTTGACGGGGTCATAATCTCTCTCTCTCTCTCTCTCTCTCTCTCTCTCTGTTAAGCCATGATTCAAACAGCCATATTTCTCTTAGATTACCTCTTAATCCCTCATTCGCATACGTATCTGACTGCGAATGTAATGGGGGAGAACGCAATGATAAAATGGAATCAGTAATTATGAAGAAAGACAGTGTATATATATATATATATATATATATATATATATATATATATATATATTATATATATATATATTGGAGTGAATCGTCACCTGGCAGATTCGAACCACAGATGGCAATCACTTCTGATTTCAGTGACTAGCAGTCTACCACTCGACCCCCTTATCAGTTATAATTCCCCTTCGGTATTATTTCCGAGGTTGAAGGAGCTGGACATTAAAGGACATTCGTAGCTTCAATGTTCGTGAATATGAAAGAATGTAACAGAAATTCGTATATTATGTGTGTGTGTGTGTGTGTGTGTGTTTTTGCTTCGGTATTCTCCTCTCCACTCGTAAAGCCAAGCAATTCAAATCGACTCACGACTTCTTCACGATATTTGCCGACGATATATGGCCGTGAATAATTCTTCCCTCAAAAGAAATAATTCATCAAGTGTCACACACGAGTGCCAGCAACCGGCCGTCCTTCGACGAAAGTTGCCAATGGATTGCTGCAACTTGTATAAGGCTGAACTTAAGGCTCCCTGGCGCCGCGCGAACTTTCGTTAACGAATGCTCTTTCTTGTCTTAGGGAAACTTGAAGTTTGTGAGTTTGCTGTACATTAAAAATAAACGTCTGTGAGTCTGCTGTACATAAGAGATAAACGTCTGTTAGTCTGCTATACATTACAGATAAACGTTATCCTGCCCTGAGTTTTTTATCATATAATTTAAAAGTGTTATTTATAGAGATATTTTTATGTTTGTGATTATATCATTTAAAAGCATTGTTTATAGATATATGTACATGCTTACAAGACGTTGGGATGAATTTTGTGAATATATCATTTAAAAGTATTCTTGAAAAATAAAATTTCATTCAGACTCGGTTTTAGCGGCTGTATCAGTCGTACATTTTGGAATATTTTGTAATGAAACAGATTTTTTATCACTGCAAATACCACTCTTTATTTATATAATATGGTTACGTATATTATATTTAATTTCATTAGCTAGATTTTAAATATTATATCAATATCAAGATTAATTCATTGGGTTTTGTCAGTGTCAAAATATCATATTTGCATTTTGTCATTTATATGCTCTAATTTATATTCTGTAATTTGATTTCCGTAATTCATACAAATACTGTAACTGGCACCTTCATCCAGCGAACGAATACAATTCCTCGTTAAATTTATGGAATCAAAGGAGATTCCAGTCCCATTCCGGAATTTCGGATTCCACTCCAACGCATTACCGCGGGCATTCAGTCTCATTAAACTCCAGAGAAAGAGGATTGAATTCCAAAGGTTTCGGGGAAGACTGGATGAGACTGTAGCCCCAAAAGTGACGACGGGGATCAAATCATAATGATTTTATTATCCTTGAAGCTTCTTCCTGAGGTAGGATTAGTTACAGCCTAATGATAATTAGGATTTTGAGCAATTAGGACCTCGAAAGTTCAATCGGTATTGCAATGCTTTCTTACCCTAAAGCAATTGTATTTTAATCATTAATTTATGTTTTAATAGATTTATCTGTTAATTCATTAGTTTATCTTTGTTTTCTTTCTCTATAGCAATTCCTAAAGCAATTTGCCCCTGTATATTAAGCATTTATTTATGTTTTAATATATTTATCTGTTAATTTATGAGTTTATCTTTTTTTCTCTCCTAATAGCTGATCCCTTCTTTCTGTATATCCTCTTAACTTTTCTTTCTTCTTTCAAATGAAACACTTATCCATATGGCACAAGCCCACCACAGGAGACCATTGACTTCAAATTCAAGCTTCCAAACAATATGGTGTTCATTTGCGAGAATTAACAGAAGGTAACAGGAAATAAGAAAAGAAGAAATGTCAGCTATTAGTCAAGAAATAATAACTTAACAAATTATTAAATAAATAGATAAAAATATAAGTAAATTACTGAAATACTAGAGCACTCTAAGCAAAGTAACGTACGAATTTCCCTTTGCACTTCACATACCATTCATTCTGAAAGAAAATATTGATGCGAACTAAAAATAATACTCAACCCTCTTCTCCAAAGTCCATGTTTTATAAATCGGGCGAATATAATCAATTCTTTCAAAACAAGCTTTTGAAATTCGTTGTTTTTTTTTTTACTTTCTGCCAAAACATGATTCACTTTATTGAGAAAACAGGCAAAAAATGTTGACGTATTTTTAAGCTTTATTCCCTTATCTCTTGTACTTTATATTTTCCTGAAGAATACCGGGTTTATTATATGGATTATTTATATATATGTGTGTGTGTGTAATATATATATATATATATATATATATATATATATATATATATATATATATGTGTGGTGTGTGTGCTGTGTGTGTGTGTGTATGTATATGATATATATATATATATATATATATATATATATATATATATATATATATATATATATTATATATATAATACTATATATATATATATAGATATGTTGTTGTGTGTGTGTATATATATTATTATCTTATATATATATATATATATTATATCCATATATACAAATATATAATATATAATATTATATATTAATATTATATATAGGGGTATATATATGTATATAAATACAATATATATACTATATATATATGTATATATATACATATATATATATATATAGAAAAAAAAATATATATATATATATATTATTATATATATTATATAGATATATATATATATATTATTGTATATATCTAAATATACAAGCCATTTCAATTTCCGAATTGTTGGAAGGACAGATGATCGATAACTTTTATTTTATAATTTTATTTCATTTTTAAATGTTGCTAATTTTTTATTGTTATTATTATTATTATTATTATTATTATTATTATTATTATTATTATTATTATTATTATTATTACCCTAATTATTATATTTTTATATTTTTAATATTTATATTATTATTATTATTATTATTATTATTATTATTATTATTATTATTATTATTATTATTATTATTATTATTATTATTATTATTCGACCTATTCATACATAGAACAATCCCACAAAAGCGACCATTGATATGAAATTAAAGCTTCCAAAGAATTTGGTGGTTGTGTACATTTTGAAAAAAATAAAAGAAGATAACAGATAATATATATATAAAAAAGACATTAGTTATTGGAAAAGAAATTATAAATTAACAAAATAAATAGATATATGAAAAAGTGCGTCAAATACTCAGCATTTTTTACAATGAAAATCTACATACTTTCTTCCAGAAGGTATAATGTTCAAGAAGACGTATGCCGAAGGCAGCCTAATAAAATCAAATATGATGACTTTCCAATACCACGTCCGGTGTTCCAGGGTCCAGGAACCACGACGAAGTATAGCCCAATTCATATTGTCTGGAATGGACCAAGATGAGAGGAGTGGAAAGTGAGATAAACGTAGATAGGAAAAAGAGATGTATGATTATTACATAATTCAGTATTGGTTGCCTTCTTCGATAACTGTTTGTTTTTTTTTAGATTTAATGGGGGTATTTTGATAAGATAAGACAGTTTTTATTCCTTAATATTACTCAAATATTAAGGTTTTTATAATATAATAGGTACGGTTTCCTTATGATTTTATCCTAGTAGGCCTATATCATCTGCTAGAGCTATTATTATTATTATTATTATTATTATTATTATTATTATTATTATTATTATTTATTATTATTCATTATTTTATTATATTATTATTATTATTATTATTTATTATTATATTATTATTATTGTGACAAAATGCCAAGTATCTGGTTACTACACTTACCATTCATTAATTATTACCTCACAACAACCAGACACCTGAACTCTCATCACAGGTACTAAACGACTGAATACTCTAAAGGCAACAGTGATCCCTTAACAACTTACCAGTATTGCAGAAAATCAGACTAAGTTCATCAAAACAGGTGTGAGGTAATCTTGTATGTAATTAAATTAATCAAAGGGCATCACTCCATCAACAACTTTAAAAGTCTAAGTATATCCCTGATTTCAGAATTCTAAGTACTTCCCTCGTTCTAAGTCACTTCAAGTTAATTGAAGGAAAACAGATCAATTACCACTCTATGTTTCTACTTAACATCAATATAATCATATGCAAATATACTGGTTAGAAATAAAAACACTTATAAAAATTTTAAATACAAAAATTTATTATTAAACTCAAATTTATAAGTGGAATTCGCAATATCAGGGAAAATTAGTTACTTGAAAATAAAGTAAAGTTTAATTAATTCTTGAATCAATTAAGGAAAATTAAATTTAAATTAATTTATCACGAAATTCAAGAAAATTAATTCAATCAAAATTCAAAAGTGTTAGGCAATAATTGAAAATTTGAAATTAATTAACAAGTGCTAAACAACAATAAAACTTGAAAAGAATTCAAATTTAATTCAAATTAATTCACAAGTCTTAAATTTAATTAAATGTGCAATGATTAAGAAATGAAAATAACTAAGTTAATTAAATTGTGAATGCAAATGAAAACACAGAAAAATCTGGAAAATACCAAAATTGCAAAAAGTATTAATCACACAGAATATAAAATAAAAACACACACTTCAATAAGACAAAGCACAAAAACTTGCAATGTATAAAAATGTAAATCTTTTCACTCAAACCATCATAACCATTAGATATTAGTTTTTACCAAACCACTGTTACTATTAGTTATTAGTTTTTACCAAACCTTTGTAAACATCAGTTATTAGTTGCAACTAATAAAAATATAACACACTTTACCTAGGTATACCAACTTCTTTCTTCAAAAAATTCACCAATTCACAGAAATAGGTGCCGTTACACTCACTTGTAAAATGTTTGGTCAGATTCCACAAAAAACACTAAATAACACTAAATAAACTCTAAGAAATATCAAATCTGAAATCTACAAATTACGAGTGACCATTTTACATTACGTTAATATCAATTATGGCGAGGCAGTAGGAGAGAGAGAGAGAGAGAGAGAGAGAGAGAGAGAGAGAGAGAGAGATGTGAACGCTTTGAGGTTTAAGCTCGAATGAAATCTTTCATTTGGCACAAGAGCTGGGCAGTGGAGATGACACAAAACGTTTTGAGACACAATTCTTCCAGAACCTTCGAAAAGTGACACAACTTTACATACGAACAGTGAAATCTGCACGTGGTTTCAGGCAAAGATGAACGCGTATCAAACGAGTATACATTCATGTATGTACTAGTTCAACAGACACGTACCCGATCAAGACAGAGGTCGAGCGATAATTAAGACTGACATGTTTTTAAAAACACAATAAAGACTTGAGCTCCCTTAATCTCGAGGAGATGAAAAGTTACTGAAACAATTCTAGCTTTGAACGGACAAAGATATTCTCTCTCTTTCTACATTCTATGTTATATATTCTTTTAAAATATCCTATCTCTAAGCTATCTAGGGATCTGAAAAAATGTTGCCAAAATCTTATACACAATATTTTATACAGTCAAAGAGGGGATATATGCATTTTGACAGTAGCAATATATAATATTATTATAATTTCTACAACTCTATCTTCTTTATTCACCCAAAACAACGAAGTTATTAATGGTATTTAAGAAAGATTAAGATTTTTAGGTCATTTTAAAGACTGATTTGAAAGCTTGCCGCCTCATTCCCAAAAGGTCAGTTCACTTAGCTATATCCTCTCTCTCTCTCTCTCTCTCTCTCTCTCTCTCTCTCTCTCTTTCTCTCTCTCTCTCTCGTTTTTTAATCTTGAAATAGGACAGCTTTTAATCTGAAACGTTGGTGATTTTAAGTAACGTAAAATTATATATATATATATATATATATATATATATATATATATATATATATATATATATATATATATCAAACCTGTGTAGTATCCCAGCTGTACCCTGCTTCATAAACGAAGGCGCAAGCACTCGTCTACAACCTGCAATATTTGCACGAAGCAACTGATTCCCTCCCGGATGCAAGTTACTTAGGTGCAATAAATGGGTTGTATATCAGTCGAGTCATAAGCTTAATAAAGTTGCTATTTGCTTTTATGGCTTTATTGAGTTATTGGACCCTTGTATGTGTTTGTGTGTTTGTGTGTGTTTGTGTCTGTGTAAGTAACAGACCAGAAATAAAGTTTTGCTACAACCGTTGTATGTGTGTCTGAGTAAGTGTGTGTATGTGTTTGTGTGTCTGTTTGTGTGTGTTTGTGTCTGTGTACGTAACAGACCAGAAATAAAGTTCTTGCTACAACTGTTGTATGTGTGTCTGTGTACGTGTGTGTATGTGTATGTATGCAAGTGTCTGTTTGTGTGTGTTTGTGTCTGTGTATGTAACAGACCAGAGATAAAGATCTTGCCACAACCGTTGTATGTGTGTCTGTGTATGAATGTTTTTATGTTTGTGTCTGTGTTATCGTGTTTGTGTCTGTAAGTAACAGACCCATTGTCTGTGTATGTGCATCTGTGTACGTGTGGGTGTCTGTGTATGTATGTAACAGACCAGAGAGAAAGAGGGGCAGTGTCATGCATAACAGATATTTGTGCTGGCTGACAGTACAGGTGCAGATCATGCTATCATGCTACAGCAATTATTATGTTATACAGTTAAGTTCCCCCTTTTCATTCACTTATCCCTGTCCCTAATACCAGTAGTACACCTTTCGTCCAATTGAAGAGATATTCAGTTACCTAGGAAGGGGGAGAGAGAGAGAGAGAGAGAGAGAGAGAGAGACTCCATGGCAAAGAACAATATCTAAATGGGAGAATATAATTTGTCATAATGAAGTAAAGGGAATAGTATGACAATGAATAGGTTTCATTATTGGGACGAATGTAAGACAGTCAACAGAGAAATGGAGACATGCATGATAGTTGATGTGTATAAATGTACAGTTGGACACAGGTTTACCTGGTACACCGTCTTGCGAGACTTCGAAAAATTACATGGTAACAGTGTTTACTGAGGGAGATGGGGGGGAGAACCCCTTCTCTGCTAACAAGAGTTCCACCAATATGTTCTGGAGTTCGTTTGGTGGGCGGAGTTATTAGGTATGGTTGGAGAAACACACACACACAACACGGAGTAAAAAAAAAAAAAATCTGAGCAGTTTATATCGTTGTAATGAAGATTGTTGTCTCACTTGTAATATAAGTTTGTTTATTAATGTTCCATTTAACTTTCGGCCAAGACGTTATCTTATAACCGTGTCTTTTATTATATATCGGTCATATTCATTACACAATACTTAAAATTGATCAGAATTTTAAAGTTATATCGGTATTGCCGAAAATCACGAACATCATAACAGGATATTTTAACCTTATCACGCAAGCCAAGTTTACAGCATCAGTTGCAGTGCGTTTCCTACAAATTCTACTATAGGAAGCTACAAAGAGAAGCGCAGCAGCACTTGATTGAATATACCCAAAAAATCAATGAATTTGTTGAGTCTCTGGCACTTAGCTCCTCTCTCTCTTATACTAGCTAACTTATCTCTCTCTCTCTTTCAGCTATACTAGCTAACTTAGTGACAAGAAAAACCCCTGCGCTCAGTATGCAGTTCTGATATGTCATTAGTGTATTCATGAGAAGATCAGTGACCCAATAATATCGAAGATAAGCATAACCATAGGCATAACCAAAGCAAAGAAATTTCTCATCTCTGATACTGTAATGTCATAAACTCGTGTTCCCTTGAGTGTTCGCTTGATATATTACCCCATTTCCTAACATGAAATTAACGATTGGATCTCTCTACAGTCAGTTCCATTATAGAATCATTAAAAATAGAATGAAAAAAGCTTTATTCCTGATATACTATCATCAAAATCGAAGGTGTGCGGCAAAAAATTATCGCCAATCCTTTACCACACAGGATTAGCTGTTTTGACGTTTCTGACAACCTCCTAGGCCACCCTTACCTCCCCTCTCCCGCGCAGTTCATACAAATGGAAGACGAGCAGTGCAAACGGCCAGCAAGACCTCTAATAAGGCACTAAGTAGTACAGAACCAATATCGATACAATAAGCTATGAAGGCGCACAAAATTAAAAACTTAAGAACGTCACATGACGTAAACAACATGTGTGGGACGACTTCTGCAACACGTCATATGACGTGGTTGACCTTTTAAGGGTTAACTGTTGTTTTTTCTAAAATTATGTATGCACTGATATATTATAGACTATATATTTCGTTGACCTCAGGTGATAGGTGGAGTCATTTGGGCTTTCCTTATAGTGGCTGATATAAAGAGAGTATCATCTACTGAATTGACGGTTACCTTTAAAATATCCTACAGAGCATATAACCCCTATACTCAGAAACGACGACGACGGCCAAAAATATGCCACATTTTTATTCTTGTTCATATAACTTAGTTTTTAACCAAGGATACATTGAAAATATCAGTAGGATATAAAGCATTACATTTCAAATAAAGGAAACTATTTTAATAGACTCCAAGAAGCTAATAAGCAAAAATAAGTGGCGAAGCATTTTATCTGTATCGGCCACACCACAGTGAAACAAGTATACAGGTAAGGCAATTTGCCAATACTTTTAACCGACCTCACTGTATGAAAACAGTGCTCGGCGAGTATTCAGTTCTATAATTCAATGCTGTTAACAAGAAAACATGTGGGGCCCAAGTAAGTAGGAAAGTTTACTGCAATACTCTCAATATTGTATGGAGGCATTATGCCATTTTTTTTACAGATAATTAGAATATTATATCAAGAATATCATGGTTATAATAAAAACTTGTTGTGAATTATGTTAATTAAAACAATGACTAGTGAGAACAAAATGAGAACATTTTAAGTCCTATTACAAAAAATATAACATTTATATTATACAATCTAATACCTTAGTTACATCCACCCTCTCTCTCAGTCACTTCCCTCAGTCTGTCGGGCATCGAATGAACAAGGTTGAAAATTTGCTGCGGTCTCCGTCTACAAATTTCCCACTGAGAGTTGGTGTGAGCCATGAGTTGCTGTGTTGTTCTCTCATGTTCCATTTTCCGTGTGTTCACCATCTGGGCCCACACGTGTTCAATCACATTCATATCGGCCATTCAAGAGGAAGCAGGTTATCCTGTCCGACAAACCACTCTTGAACAACGCGAGTAATGTGAATGGGACTCCGGTCATTCATGAACAGGATGGGCCCTGGTGGGAAGAGAAAATTCCTTTCTCGTAACGAAGGCAAGAAGGAGGTTTGCAGCAGCTCAACATACTTAGCTGCTGTAAATCGTCCCTCGATACGGAACACATCACCCATACCATGCAGACACACCCAGCCCCATACGTTGCAGGTGACATGGCCGGTTCGAACCACGTCAACGATGTTACGGGTTCATATCTGAATGAGAGAAAAAAATGGGGTTGTATAATATAAATCATATATATACCTTTGGAGAATTTAAATTCTCAGTGATGAACAACACTGAAAGAATTCTATTGTCTAATCATTTATTTAATTATATTTGAGGAAAAAGAGCAAATGATGCCACTGTCCCTTACCTAATATTTATCTCAGAAATAGCATTCTTATTTATGTTTACTCCCTTTATATATTTTGACAGTCCACTTCCGTGGAACAAAATCTGAAGATTAATAATTAATATAAAGAAGAATGCAATTGATAATTGATGCAAGTAATGATTTTGCTTATCATACCGAGTTCTATTTGTTCGCCAACACTGCAGCTTCCCATGCAATGTGGACGAGAAGCACTTCTCGTCAGTAAAGATGACCCGGCCCCAAAAGTCCAAACCCTTATCAGCATGAGTGTTGGGCAAAATCAAGTCTTCCCGCCTTATGTCGCTCCGTCAAGAGCTCCTTCGTATCTGGAGTTCTGTGATGAATCCCAGCAGGGTGGAGTCTGCGTCGTACTGTCATCGATGACACTTCTAATCCAAGATCTTCACGAATGACCTCGGCGTTGGTTAGGGGTTGCTCTTGAACTGCCCTGATAATGGCGTCATCCTCAGCTGGGGTGGTTTTCTGTGGACCCCCTGGCCTAGCTAAGATAACATATTATCATAAATGTTTAACTTATAATTTATATAACATCGCAATCAATTCTAGATTCTTCGAATTTTGTACTCGATGGATTGATCATAATTTAGTAAACATGGCCGTATTTTTTTGGTTTCAAAAGCATATCAAATAGAACGTGATTACATATTTCCATAATATTCTCAATTTGGTTGGTGGTTATTAAAACTGTAAATCATTCCTGAGCCATCACTGAAATGACATTTAATATATAAACTATAGCTATCACAAGACGCACAATGACTGTGACGGGGTGGGCACAAATAAAATGCTCTAATAGGCTTAATTTTACCGAGACAACCCAATCGACTATCTAACTTTGTTCATGGTTGAGGTCGGCAAGGGCCAACCACCCACCGGTGTGGAATTATGAAGGTCCACCTGAAATATTACTGTGGTGTTGGAATGGCTGTGGATATCTATTGTCTAACCAAAATTATAATAGCGAGACGAAATACATTTAAGAAAGAAACTTTCACATTAAATAAGCAAGATTAAATAACCATGAACAATGTAACATATCCACCAATCATTCAGCATTAACAACTTACGCAAGTCGTTCAAGTTCCCACTCTCCTTCCACCTTCTTATCCACAACTGTACCATGGTGGGTGACACACCAACATCACGTGCAATGGCTCGTATCGAGAACCCATTGTCGCTTAAAGTGACAATTCGTCCTCGCAGCGCCAGATTTCTGTCCCTTCGATTCATTGTGAGTGGTTATGAAGTCGACCCATTTAAAAATCCTGCTGACGACCTCACCTCCGCTGGGATTCAGACTCTGTTTCGAGTCGAGTAAAACAATACCATGCTTAATATATCATTATATCGTTCCTTGACTGTAGGATTAGCCGATAGGGATCATAATCACCATGATATGAAATAAAGATGCTACTGTTAAATATAATATGCTCACGTAATTATTGTTCCTGTTAATAATTACATTGAAAACTGAATACTCGTTGAGCACTGCTTCGTAAAATGAGCTCGGTAAAAGTGTTCGCGAATTCTCTAACCTATTTCTCTGTAACTAAGATTCGTATAAGTACGAGATTTTGCTATAGTGTACTACACCCACTACCGTAATTTATAAGAGTATCATGAATCACAAATTATAAAGAAATAGAGACTTGTCCTGTACCAATTAGCCAGAAATCGATATGAACACAACAGAATAAAAAAACTTCGCCTACCCTCTCCCTCCACCCCAACTTTCACCCCTTTCCTCTTCCTTCCCTCACCTTTCCTCCCCCTCCCTTCTCTCTCTCTCTCTCTCCTTTTCATTCTATATGTATTTACAAGAGAGAGTGAGTTTAACTCAATCCTTCTTCTTATAAATGTTGTTGTATTCAGAAAATCTTCAGTACTATAATAATATTAGGGTAAACACTAAAAGCACGCAGGCATTAAAGATAAACAAGAAAATATTTCAAGTGGAGCTTTTCGTTAGCCATACACTCTATCCACGAGCATATCTACTTCGTCCATCCATCGGGGTCGCAACAGTCCCACCTTACCCCTAGTCTCCCACCCATTTCAGTTGTAGCAAAGCCCGATATCCCACCAAGCTGAAGGAATAATTTAGAAGATGGGCTTGCAGAGGGAGGAAAGTAATGATAATAAATTTCTTTAATTTTGTTCTATATCTAATACATTATAATCAACCTGTAAGACGGCTTAACAACAAGAACTCAATCCTCGACACCACTCCCCCACCTTCCGAAAAAATATATATGCATATATTAGTTTAGCCAAGATTGGAGGGTGTTAATGACATATCAAAACTGCATACTTAGCGCAGTGGTATTTCTAGATGACATGTCACTTTAAATTAGCTAATATGGGAGAGAGAGAGAGAGAGAGAGAGAGAGAGAGAGAGAGAGAGAGAGAGAGAGAGAGAGAGAGAGATGAGCTAAGGTGTTGGACACTTTCAACACATTCACGGAGTTTTTGGGTATAGTCAATGAAGTGGTGCTGCGCTTCTCTTTATAGCTTCCTATTATATTATTGGTAGGAAACGCACTGCAACCGATACTATAAACTTAGCTTACGTGATAAGGTTAAAATATCCTGTTATGATGTTTGTGATTCTCTCCAATACCAATATAACTCTAAAATTTTGTTTTGATTTCAATTTAAGTATTTTGCGTAATGAATATGACCTATATATAATAACAGACACGGTGGTAGGATAACGCCTTAGACGAAAGTTAAATGGAATCTTAATAAACTTATATTAAAAGTGAGACAGTAATCTTAGTTAGAGCGATATAACCTGCTTAGATTTCTTTTTTTTTCTTTTACTCCGTGTGTGTGTATGTCTTTCTCCAACCATACTTAATGAGTCGCCCACTGAAAGAATTCCAGTCTCCCCGACCCCCCTCAGTAAACACTGTTACCATATAATTTTTCGAAGTCCCTTCAAAAGGTGTACCAGGGAAACCTGTGTCCAACTGTACATATACATAATAAAAGCATGGGGTACTAATAATTGAGAATCCTTCGTTTTAATATTCTACCATAACCCAACATGTTCTTCAGAGTAATCTAGTAGACATTTGTACATAAGCAGCCAGACTTGATTATAATGTATTAGAGATAGAACAAAATTTTTAAAATTTATTATCATTACTTTCCTTCCTCTGCAAGCCCATCTAAATTATTCCTTCAGCTTGGTGGGATATTTGAAGTAATAGATCTAGATATTGGACAATTGTCCGCATGACAAATATCTTGTACAAGATGTTCATCAAGGGACATAGAATACTAGTAGTAACTATTCTTCTTTCTGCTAGTCAATCCACTAGATTATTCCTTCAGAATGGAGGGATATCATGAAGAATAGATCTAGATATTGGACCCTTGTCTGCATGACAAATATCTTATAAAAAATGTTCATCAAATGACATAGCATACTAGAAAAGCAGTTCTCCTCTCTGCAAAGCCCATCTTTTAGATTATTCCTTCAGAATGGTGGGTTATCCGAAAGAATAGAACTAAATATTGGACCCTTGTCCGCACGACAAACATCTTGTACAAGATGTTCATCAAGGGACATAGCATAAAAGAAAAAAGTATTCTTCTTTCTGAAAGCCCATCTACTAGATTATTCCTTCAGAAAGTTGGGATATCTGAAAGAACAGGTCTAGAAATTGGACCCTTGTCCGCATGACAAATATCTTGTACAAGATGTAAATCAAGGGACATAGCATACTAGAAGAAACTATTCTTCTTTCTGCAAAGCCCATCTTCTAGATTATTCCTTCAGAAAGGTGGGATATCTGAAAGAACAAATCTAGTTATTGGACCCTTGTCCACAAGACAAATATCTTGTGCAAGATGATCATAAAAGGACATAGCATACTAGAAGAAACTATTCTTCTTTCTGCAAGCCCATCTTCTAGATTATTCCTTCAGAAAGGTGGGATATCTGAAAGAACAGATCTAGATATTGGACCCTTGTCCGCGTGACAAATATCTTGTACAAGATGTTCATCAAGGGACATAGCATACTAGAAGAAACTATTCTTCTTTCTGCAAGCCCATCTTCTAGATTATTCATTCAGAGCGGTGGGATATCTGAAAGAACAGGTCTAGAAATTGGACCCTTTTCTGCGTGACAAATATCTTGTACAAGATGTTCATCAAGGGACATAGCATACTTGAAGAAACTATTCTTCTTTCTTCAAACACATCTTCTAGATTTTTCCTTCAGATTGGTGTGAAATCTGAAAGAATAGATTTAGATATTGGACCCTTATCAGTATGACAAATATTTTGTACAAGATGTTCATCAAGGGACATAGCATACGTGAAGAAACTATTCTTCTTTCTGCAAACCCATCTTCTAGATTTTTCCTTAAGATTGATGGGATATCTGAAAGAATAGATCTAGATATTGGACCCTTGTCCGCGTGACAAATATCTTGTACAAGATGTTCAATAAAGGGACATAGCATACTAAAAGAAACTATTCTTCTTTCTGCAAGACTATCTTCTAGATTATTCCTTCAGAAAGGTGGGATATCTGAAAGAACAGATCTAGATATTAGACCCTTGTCCGCATGACAAATATCTTGTACAAGATGTTCATCAAGGGACATGCCATACTAGAAGAAAATATTCTTCTTTCTGCTACTCAATCCACTAGATTATTCCTTCAGAATGGGGGGATATCATAAAGAATAGATCTAGATATTAGACCCTTGTCTGCATGACAAATATCTTATAAAAAATGTTCATCAAATGACATAGCATACTAGAAAAACAGTTCTCCTCTCTGCAAAGCCCATCTTTCATATTATTCCTTCAGAATGGTGGGTTATCTGAAAGAATAGAACTAAATATTGGACCCTTGTCCGCATGACAAATATCTTGTACAAGATGTTCATCAAGGGACATAGCATACTAGAAGAAAATATTCTTCTTTCTGCATGCTCATCTTCTAGATTATTCCTTCAGAAAGGTGGGATATCTGAAAGAACAGATCTAGATATTGGACCCTTGTCCACATGACAAATATTTTGTACAAGATGATCATCAAGGGACATAGAATACTTGAAGAAACTATTCTCCTTTCTGCAAGCCGATCTTCTAGATTATTCCTTCAGAATGGGGGGTTATCTGAAAGAATAGATCTAGATATTGGACCCTTGTCCGCATAACAAATGTCTTGTACAAGATGTTCATCAAGGGACATAGCATACTTTAAGAAACTGTTTTTTCTGCAAGCCCATCTACTAGGTCATTCCTTCGGAATGGGTGGACATCTGAAAGAAAAGATCTAGAAATTGGACCCTTGTCCGCATGACAAATATCTTGTACAAGATGTTCATCAAGGGACAATAGCATACTAGAAGAAATTATTTTCTTTCTGCTCTTCTGCCCAGCCCATCTTCTAGATATTCCGTCAGAGTTGGATATGGGAATACTGAAAAGAAATAGATTTCAGATATTGGACCTTGTCCACATGACAAATATCTTGTACAGGATGTTCATCAAGGGACATAGCATACTTGAAGAAACTGTTCTTCTTTTTGCAAGCCCATCTTCTAGATTATTACTTCAGAAAGGTGGGATATCTGAAAGAACAGATCTAGATATTGGACCCTTGTCCACATGACAAATATCTTGTACAAGATGTTCATCAAGGGACATAGCATACTTGAAAGAAACTGTTCCCTTCCTTTCTGGCAAGCCCCATCTTCTAGAATTCGGCAACCAATCTTCAGATTATTCCTTCAGCGCGTGGGATATCTGAAAGACAGATCTAGATATTGGACCCTTGTCCACATGACAAATATCTGGGACAGGATGTTCATCAAGGGACAATAGATACTTGAAGAAACTAATTTTCTTTCTGCAAAGCCCATCTTTTAGATTATTCCTTCAGAAAGGTGGGATATCTGAAAAGAACAGATTGGACATTTGGACCCTTGTCCGCATGACAAATATCTTGTTACAAGATGTTCATCAAAGGGACATAGCATACTTTAAATACTGTCTTCCTTCTGGCAAGCCCATCTTCTAGATATTTCTTCAGAAAGGTGGGGATATCTGAGAAAGAACAGATCTAGATATTGGAACCCTTGTGTGCATGACAAAATATCTTGTACAAAGATGTTCATCAAAAAGGGACATAGCATACTTTGGGAAAGAATAACTGTTTCTCCTTTCTGCAAAAAGCCCATCTTCTAGATTATTCACTTCAGAAAGGTGGGATATCTGAAAGAACAGACTAGGGGGATATTGGGACCCGTGTCCCCGCAAATGACAACACCCACATATCTTCTGTACAAGATGTTTCATCAAGAGACCATGTAGCATACTTGAAAGAAAACTTTTGCTGCTTTCTGCAAGCCCATCCTAGATTATTTATTTTCTTCAAAAAAAGGTGGGGAGGGGGAATAATTCTGAAAAAAAAAGACTTCAGATCTAGAATGACTTGGATTTGACCCCTTGTCCGCATGATTACAATATCTTGTACAAGATGTTCCATCAAGGGGACATAGCATACTTTGAAGAATCTGTTCTTCTTTCTGCAAGCCCATCTTCTAGATTATTACTTTCAGAAAGGTGGGATATCTGAAAAAAGAACAGATCTAGATATTTTGGGGGGGGACCCTCCCTTGTCCGCATGGGACAAATATCTTGTACAAGATGTTCATCAAGGGGGGGGGGACATAGCATACTTTGAAGAATCTTGTTCTTCTTTTCTGCAAGCCCATTCTTCTAGATTTATTTCTTCAAAAAGGTGGTGATATCTGAAGAACAGAATCTAGAATATTGGACCCTTGTCCACATGACAAATATCTTGTACAAAGATGTTCATCAAGGGGGGAACATTTAGCATACTTGAAGAAACTGGTTTTCTTTGTTCTTGTTTTCTGCAAAGCCCATCTTCTAGATTATTCCTTCAGAAAGGTGGGATATCTGAAAGAACAGATCTAGATATTGGACCCTTGTCCGCATGACAAATATCTTGTAGAAAATGTTCATCAAGGGACATAGCATACTGGAAGAAACTGTTCTTCTTTCTGCAAGCCCATCTTCTAGATTATTACTTCAGATAGGTGGGATATCTGAAAGAACAGATCTAGATATTGGACCCTTGTCCGCATGACAAATATCTTGTACAAGATGTTCATCAAGGGACATAGCATACTTGAAGAAACTGTTCTTCTTTCTGCAAGCCCATCTTCTAGATTATTCCTTCAGAGCGGTGGGATATCTGAAAGAACAGATCTAGATATTGGACCCTTGTCCACATGACAAATATCTTGTACAGGATGTTCATCAAGGGACATAGCATACTTGAAGAAACTATTCTTCTTTCTGCAAAGCCCATCTTCTAGATTATTCCTTCAGAAAGGTGGGATATCTGAAAGAAAAGATCTGGAAATTGGACCCTTGTCCGCAAGACAAATATCTTGTACAAGATGTTCATCAAGGGACATAGCATACTTGAAGAAACAATTCTTCTTTCTGTAAAGTCCATCTTCTAGATTATTCCTTCAGAATGGGGGGGACATCTGAAAGAATAGATCCAGATATTGGACCATTGTCCTCATGACAAATATCTTGTACGAGATGTTCATCAAGGGACATAGCGTACTAGAAGAAACTATAGTTCTTCCCTATGCATGTCCTGAGAGAGAGCGTCTACCTTAAATGCCTTCTCAATTTAGAAGAAATCTCCTAGGACTAGAGGTCTGGGATGCCCTCTGTTTCCCCTGTCGTTGCTCCCTTCATCTCCTTTCTTCTTCAGGATCTCGTGGACTTCGTTATAGAAGGCAATTACCTCCTTTTCGTCCCCTTTGATCGTGCATTTGTCTGTACTCTCATTCCTCTTTGGCCCATGGAAGTAGACATTGTATTTGGAGGTGAGCTTCTTGATGGTCTGGCCTCTTTTGCCGATGACAATGGATATTTCCTGCCTGTTGAGTACTGTCATGTACAGGCGATTCCCAATCTTCGTCAGCCCTGGGAGGAGTTTCACTGCTTGGAAATTCCCTCCTTTCCGCTCTCTTGCTGGCTCCGTGATCTCCTTTATGTCGCGGCACGCTTCTTGGACGTCATCCAAATGACCATTTATGGTAATGTAGTTCTCTGTTTTTGCGTGCATCGTTATCCTTACACCATTCTTCTTTTCGATTTTCCTCAGATTCTGTCCTTTTGGCCCAACCACAAGTCCCTTTAGTTGGGCGTTCACCTCGAATTGATACCTTCCTGCATCAATTCTTTTCAGTCCTTCAGTTGTGATATCGGAACTGTCCACCTTGAGCTCCTGAAGGACTTCCTGGATGTGTTGATAGGCCCGGGCCACTTGTTTCATGTCTCCCCCTAAATAGGCCACTTCCTTCTTGTCCTTAGTCTGGGGGAGAATGAGTTTCACATCGTACAGGTGCCTGATTTCTTCATCCAGCTGTCTGAAAAGGCCTTTGAGAAAAGCTCTGCCCTTTGGTGGTAAGCAGAACTCATAGCAATCCAAGCCGACGAGTTTCAACTCCTCTTCCTTTGGCCAGTTCTTGATGTCCTCCATCATGGCCAAAATTACTCTGTAGGCTTCCTTTGCTTGCTCCAGGGTGCCAAAGATTCCGATGTACTCGCGGTCGTCATCATCGTCAGGGAGATAGATACTCACATTCAGTTGCTTGAACAGCCTCTGAAGGTTTATGTTCTTTGGGCCCAACAAGGCCTTCCTGAACTCCTTTCCAACAATGACGACGAACTCTTCCTTCCCAACTGCAAAGAGCCCTTTCGTTACCTGGGATAGTTCACTGATGTCGAAAGTCTTGTCAACTCTGAATTTAATTTCTCGGTAGACCTTTTCGACATTCATCTTTGGCCCTGTTAGTTGAACCAGTCTTGAGCCATCATCACGAACGTTCATAATGACTCCGTGGTCCTCTTTGGCCAGTTTGGTGAACTTTCCTCCTTTTCCAATGATCTGTCCAAAGTCAAGGCCTTTAGCACAGCGAAACGTGAAGGTTTTACCTCTACCACGTTTCAAAGGTCCACATCTGACAGGTCGTGTTCTTTTCTGGGTACCAGTCAAGGCAGCATTTTCCTTCTCAGTATGAGTCTTTGGCATGACATTTGTCACCTCATCATTTCGTGCCTCCTGGATCTTGCGTTCATTTTCATGAATCATTCCTTCGGGATGGTGGGCAATTTGCATTTCCTTTTCTGCTGAAGGGAGAAGATTTTCCACTTTTTGTTCGAGAGAAGGATCGTGTTCAATCTCCACCATATCGACGGGTTGATCCTTTTCCTCTTCCATATCTTGAGGGAGGCAGTCTTCCTCGAGCGTCTTATTCGGAGCTTCTTGATTTTGCTCTTTGATTTCTATTTCTGGTTCCTCGACGTACTCATGTTCGTCTTCCTGTTCTCTTTCGTAGAAGTCCTGTTGATGACACACTGCTGAATCTTCGTTTTCTTCAGATGGGGCCTCAATGATCGCTATAGTCTCACAGGGGGTTAATTTGAGGCTCTCTTCCTCGAAGTCGACCACTCTCTCATCTGTGTCATGGTTGTCAGTGAATTCGTCGATAGGGTATTCCGAGATATCTTCAATGACGTTATCCACTT
>NC_061103.1:41440226-41447726 GCF_015104395.2 Macrobrachium nipponense
TTCTTAAAAAGGAAAAAGAAAATGAAAAAGAACTGTATTCAAAACAAATGGCAACAATAATTAATATTCATTTTTTAAATAACACAAATGAGATCATATCGAGAGCTGTTTAGAATATCCAATTCTATATCACATAGCAACAATAATATACAATAGACTAATAAACATCACACATTCAGATTAGACTGGAAATGCGTTAAAATTCTAACACAAAATGAAGTCAGCTGGGCGAGGCACAATGAGTGTTTGCATCTTATTATTTGAAAACCTTCAAAATTAAGCTTGCGATATGACAAACATTTGCATAGTCTGATCTTTCTACCATCAAGTCGCTCATTGATGAGATATCAAATTGGGTCCGAATCTGGTAGGTCCTGGGGCATGCTTCGATTACATGTTGCTCAGTTTGTATTTGGCCACACACACACAACCTCTCCTCTACAGGTAACCGGCCCCTCCCTCTTCTGTTCCAACGGCCAACCTCAATAGCAAGAGAATGGGAACTCAGTCTTAATCTTGTCCACTCCATCTCTCCAACTCATTTACATTGGTTTTTTATATTATAAATGTCATGAACGTTAAATTCTGAATTGATGTTTTTATAGAAAGTTAATCTACCTGAGTTTGAGGTAGTTACTTTGTTTCAATCTTTCAGATGCTTGCATTACATAGTCAATATCATTATCTAACAAGTCTCTTATATAACGTGAGGTAGGGGTATTAAATTCCAAAATTAGATTAATTACAGGCCCAGCGGATCTTCACCCATTGTACCACGCTCCACCCAAGCTTTAGCGAAAAACTGTCTCTGCTTTGACCTGACCAGTGAACGAAAATCAACAAGACCAAGTTCGACTAAGCAAAGAGAATTTGTAGTGGTTTCCTTCCACACCTAACAGTTGTTTTATGCACCATAAATATAATTTTTCCATGGGCTTCAAATCGCCGTTAATCCAAGATTCATTTCCATACATTAATGCTGGTAACAAAGCCGAATGAAAAACCCTTTTCTTAATATAGAAAGGAACATCATTATTTTTATTTAAGAATTAAATAAATTTGAAAACATGGCACATTCTAGTTTGTGCTTTTGCTATCACTGATGATGATATAGAGCCATCAGCAGTAAAAATACACCCTAAATACACATATTACTCGCAGGGATCAACAACAATACTCCCTACAACCATTGGCTCCTTATCGCGTCCATTGCCATTAATCACAAAAAATTTAGTCTTACTACTATTCATTTTCATTCCATGAGAGCTACAAAACTGATTGAGTAAATTTAACTTTTCCATCATACCACGCCTGGTTGTTGAAAGGAATATCGTGTCATCCATAAGGACAAGGCTGTGTAAGCAACCCAAAAACCCATCAATACCACAATTATTTTTAATAATCAACATTCGTAAAGATGTGATATGCTCCAAACACCCCCTTGCCCTCTGCGACCCCGCCTGCTCCCTGCATGGAGTAAACCAAAGAGAGAGTCGGGCACACAGAACTGTGTCATACAATTCAGCTATTGAGTTTATCACATTTATTGCCCGATCATTTTTAACCAATAACCTTGAACCACGTTTAAAGACAGTAAACAACTTTGCATTAATCCACGTTACAGGATACAATGAGGACATAAATATATTGTTAGACAAGGCTACTATACATAAAATCCAAGATATAGAAATATTTAGACAAATTGAGGAAAACAAAATTGGTCTAAAATTTCTCTGGTAAGGAAAAGTATAGACAATATGAATGTCTGGGTGACAAAACCTGACAATGTAAAGTGTCAGGGTTACAAAATAAAACCAATATGACAAGATAGGAAGGTTATGTGTTTGTGCTACGCCATGTATAACGAGGCCGCACCGTGAGGTTATTTAGACCAGCGATGTTATACGCAAGTATCGTGTGCAAACCAGGGCGCTGCTCATTCAATACATCCAACCTAGCTTGCTTCCTGTTTATCAACTCTTATCACACTCCTTGTTATCTCAACAGTGACCTCTTTGGTCATTAGTTTATTTATACATTTGGAATATGTATTTTTAAATGTAACCCTTACATTAATTGCTCGGTCAGCTACAAAACTAAACACTGAACATTTAAGTTTGACTTGCATATGATTCAAAGGAGTGTGATAGAGAAATGAATGTGCATATATAGAGATACTCATAAGTAATGAATAATACATGGAAGATACAGATCCACGTACAAGATAAATGCATATGATATCATACTAATACTAAAGATAACATGTCATACATAATGATAGTTATATAATGTTAGTCATGAGAATATATATTCAACAGAAAGTACTAACGTACGGTTGATGATTACATGACATAAGAATTACATTATAAAAATCATAAGAAATAAAATGGTACCGAAAATGTGATAAGATAAAAGGTAACTGATTAAGAATAGGTGCTACCTGATTAGCATATACATGTATAAAACGATTCAAGTAAGATAATAAGGTAACTGTTTAAGAATAGTTGCTACCTGATTAATATATATATATATATATATATATATATATATATATATATATATATATATAATATGTATATAATGATTCAAATAAATTCAGATAAGTGTGCACATCATATAGATTCCTGGTGCGTACACGCACAGACATATTGATTCATTGTAGAACTTCAATTGATTATATTAGGTGCACTACTAGATATATTGAATGATAAATGATAATTAAGCTTCTCATACTTTACATATGGAATGCAATGTCACAGAGGTTCCTGTTACACATTTAGCCAGCGTTCAAAACCGCTTGTCACACAATTCCAAACACTTCCCCCAGAGTCAAATAAAATGTCCAGTTTCAAGTGGCTCTAAAGTGAAATGCCTTTAGGGCTAATGGGTAAGTGTCAGGACGGGGTACGACGTTCTGTTGATGGTCCATTCTTGTTTGCCTCAACCTACGCCAAGCAAATACGTTGGCGGTGACGAGAAACACCACCAACACGCATGTCACTGGATAGTTGACGGGCCACTTTTGCGTTGTATGGAAGGGTAAAGCTGGGATGATGGTACTCGACCAAGAAAAATTTGCGAAGTAAGTTCATTCCCTTATGATGGTGCTTACTCCACGGACCGTGTAGTTGGGCGTGACTCCACTGCAGCCGTTCTCAGCAACGAACATCCATGAGAGGCGTTGATCCGTCCGGGCAAGCGACGTGAAACCCTGCTCTGTCGTATCGTATCCACGATCCGTTATTCAGCCTGTAAGCGAACTTATACTCGTCAAAAGGGTAAAGTTGTTTCAGACATCGTTCACGTGTGTGAGAGAGAGAGCCGTTTAGCACTAGACCTAACTCGCATGAATCACCTGACATATGGTGGAATTCAAAGGAGTCAGCTGTACAAACTTTATTACCCATGGCATCTGAACAGAGAGTGAACCTATCCAGGTCTCTGATAACCGTAAATGTTTCCTTATTAGAGGAAATCAATACGTGTCCTGTCAGATTAGATATTACTGGTAATGAGTTATTCGTTATGAAAGTTGGAAACGGTGCAATTTTTTGAAGATTGTTAGGCATCAGAAGAATTAAAAGGAATGGTAATCATGATCCTGTAATTCTCAACACTTACTGATATTAAGCTATAATAAAATTCTATCTTATGCGCGTCTAACAAAGGAATATAGCCAAGTTTCTCTCGTCCGTTCTCTAAAGTTAATGTTAAATCTTTGATAGGCAAAAGATGTGGCGACAGAACACCCTTTGTAGCTAGCGTGATAGCTTCCACATAGTCTTTTGATTTTTCAATAAAATGTGAAATTTTTGTACGGATATGGTCTACCTTAGAACTGTAATATGCTAATGTTGCCAGCAGGTGTTGCACATCCATCATCTGATTGATATTACTGGAATGTTCGTTCACCAATGTCATAAGTTGATTAATTGATAATTGTTTACGAAGTTCGGAAAAAACTAATTCAATTTCATGTTGCAAAAATTCAATTCTCTTATTCTGATCATTAATCTTAAGACGATTTGAAATTCCTAAACCTAAACTTGCAACAGACCCGAAGACGTTGAGCGCCGCAAATATAAACGGGTTACGTCTTTCTAGGCTACTGTGTCTCACGGTCCACATAAGCAGATCACGAGCCAAACATTCTGCTTCAGCAGTTTTGTTTTGCAAGTCGAATGATAACATTTCTGCAACATTAAAGTTTGTGCTAGCAAAATCTCTGAATTAAAAGGAAAATGACGTTGGTGTAACTGATTCAATGATTCGGCAAAACGCGATAAGTCGCTTTTTAGGTTAATGACATCATCTTCTGGCAGGAAAATCGCTCGCAAATCAACTTCTAGAACTATATTGCTTGCTGTAATGAAAACGTCCTCTGTTCTTTCAATTATAGAGCCATGTGTAAAATGTATATTTTTTGTTTTAGCACTCTTCCCTCACGACAAGAATGTCTGAACAAACAGTACCAATCCGGACAATATAAGCTTCATGTTGGAAACCTGCAATTAGTAAAATATATGTAATTATTCATGTTTGAATTAGCTACTTCTATACAAAACAGAAAAAATATTTTCATACAAATATTATATATACATACTTTTATCATGCAAGTTTCATAGATACTTTTTATTAGTTACGTTTTCATATAGGCATACATAAATTCTTCTCTTTTTTTCTCTCTCTCTCTCTCTCTCTCTCTTTCTTTCTTCCCCTTTTCCTTAACTGGAACATGAACCAATGGTATTATTCTTACATCAGTAGGTTGGGATATGTTTTGAACTTTTAATCTGTTGGCCGTTAATATTTCTAAAATGCTAAATGGGCCTTCAAACTTAGGTGTTAGCTTGTAGTTTAATCCCTTGCGAACATATACTTGTATATAGATTTGGTCGCCTACTGTATATGATTTAGTTGGCTTAGCGATTTTATCATGATTTCTTTTCATTATGATTTGTGATTCTTCTAAATTCTTACGAAGTATATTATATCGGCTTACACTTGCTTCCATAACATCCCGTAGGGGATTTGATAAATGGGTTGTAGGCGTAAATACATGGAAAGGTGTCCTAGCTGGGGTACCGTACAATGCCTCGTGCGGCGACATTTTCATAGATACATGATATGAATGGTTAAGGGTACTTAGAACCGCTGGTATGGCAATATCCCAGGGATCCATTCCCCCGAGTGTAACTCGTAATACGTTTAACACCTTCCCATTTACCCTCTCAACTAATCCATTCGACTCTCGGTGATAAATCATGGTATTGATTTTCTTAATGCAAAGGAATTCACACAACAAGTTAAGGAAATGATTATTGAATTCTCCACCCGAGTCAGAGATTATCATGTGTGGAATTCCATGTTTACAAATGTAGCACTCGTAAAATTTCCTAGCGCATTTAATTACGGTTTTAGTTTTTAGTGCTATCAATTCTGTATATCGAGTCAAGGCATCTATTAACACTAAGATGTGCTTATTTCCTCGGTCAGACTCGTAAAACCCTAATAATAAATCTAAATGTACTCTTTCAAAGGGTTGGTTGGGCACGGGATAGGCCCCCAAGCTGACAGGTGTCTTAGTGTGCCCTTTGTTTTCATGACAAGTGTGACAATTAGCTATGTGTTTTTTTTATATCTGTAAGCATCGTATGCCAATAAAATAATGATATGGCTTTCTGTGTCATGATAGAGAACCCTGGATGACCATGTAATGGATTGGAATGCAAGCAGTTTAAGACGATTGGTATAAGCGAGACTGGAACCACTACCTGGTCATTAGTCACCTGCTGGGTGCTGCGGGTTTTCCTTGTCACGGACCTACACAGAATATTATCCTTAATTATATAATTCTGCTGTGTATACTTCACATATTCCTTTTCCTTAGGATTCCCGTTCAAAGCATCTATTATTTTCTTTAACTGCTGATCTTTTCTTTGTTCAGTCTGTACTAGTTCAGCGCTCCATCCCGGGTCTTCCTGTTCAGATACAGTTTTAACAATAGGCACGGATGTTGATATATCTACTAGTTCAGCTAATGGCTCCATGCAAGATGGTGCAGGGTTGTGTGATAATGTGTCAGCAATGATATTTGCTTTCCCAGGTAGATATCCTATCCTTGCGCAAAGTCTTGAATGATCATATGCCACCGAGTTCTTTTGGGACTGTGACTAAAGCCTTTAAAGAAGTCGGTGAGGGGCTTATGGTCAGTAAGAACCTTGACAGGATAGCTGTATATTATGAATTTAAAATGTACTAGTGAGTTAACAAAAGCTAGCCCTTCCTTGTCTATTACTGCATATTTACTTTCAGAAGGTCTCAGTTTGCGTGAATAAAAAGCTATAGGGAAGAACTGTTTGTCATATTGCTGAAGCAGTACCCCTCCTACCCCTTGGTCTGAGGCGTCAGTTGCAATAAAGAATTCCTTACTGAAGTCAGGGAATTTTAAGATGGGTGAACTGCATAATTCCTCTTTCAAGGTATCGAACGCCTGTTGATGCTTTTCAGACCATATAAAATCTACACCCTTCTTCGTAAGATCGGTTAGAGGAGCGGCTATAATTGAGTAGTTGCGTATAAAACGGCGGTAATATCCACTACAGCCTAAAAATTGCTGTATCCCCTTGACGTTACTAGGTATCGGAAAGTTACGGATAGCCGACACCTTATCGTGGACTACCTTAAGACCTTGACTAGACACCGTAAAACCTAAATAGACTAGTTCTGTTTTGAAAAATTCACACTTAGTTATCTTTACTCTTAAATTATGTTGCCTTAGTCTCTGTAGCACTAGCTCTAGTTTACATAAATGTTCTTCTAAGGTATTAGAAAAGATTACAAGGTCGTCCAAATAGGCATGTAGGGTATCCCCTGACAAGTCTCCGAACACTATATTAATCATTCTGGTGAATGTAATTGGGGCTTAACAGATATAACATTTTAGATGTGGCTAGAGAATTTCAAGTGAATAAGAGGATGGATAATAGCGACATCCCAGTTATTATTATTTAATCGAACATGGAGTTATTAGTGAATGGATGGTGAGAAATACCATTATAAAAAGACAGATAGAAGCATGGTACAATTTGGCTAAGAAAGGAGGTAGCAGAATAATGAAGAACAAGGTAGCAAAGAAAAAGGGGGATGTTTGGCTGCTGTATTGATGAATCATGAAATTATCAAAGGTGGAGAATCACGGTGGTGGAGAGGAGAGGACGTGGAAACCATAACAAGTTTAAGGTACATTAGTGCATTTAGGCTCGCCGAGTGTTGATATGCACACTCCCATCTGCTGTTTAAGATGGCTTCTTCACCTTGCAAGCTGGTTTTGGGGAGTTTATCCGAGACCAATTTCAAGAAGAATGAGTGTTTCCTGGTTGTAGCCACTAACTGTGTAACATGTCAAAATTATGGATTAGTGGGAGACATCATGAGTGTCTACCCTTACGCTGACATTGCGGGTCATTGTTACAACAGAGCCAGACTAGTTACTCTTCA
>NC_061103.1:41452726-41492726 GCF_015104395.2 Macrobrachium nipponense
GTATTCAATTACGCGTCAGAATAATTCATCTCCTCTAGAGAGCTTAGAATTGTGCGCGCGGGCGCGTTAGCGTGTGTGTTTGTGTGTGTATGTGTGTGCGCGCGTGTGTACCTTTGTTGCATTTAGCTGTGCGTTCAAAAGGTCATTAGCCTTTCGATAGGAACAAATTTACTCTCTCTCTCTCTCTCTCTCTCTCTCTCTCTCTCTCTCTCTCTCTACAAAAGCAGACGAGGAAGGCTTTTGTGACTAACGAGCTCAGTTTTCTGAAAAGGTAAATTTTTCAGTGGTGGGAAAAAAATATTTTATCCTTAGGCAAAGCTACCAAGGCTGGATCTTCGAATGGTTGGACGTAATTATAGTATATAGGGAACTTTTATTATTACTATTATTATTATGAGTTTGATGAATCTGGCTCCATAACGAGACCCGAAAAGGTAGAAGTTCCCACCTCTTTCGTCACACTAGGTTAGACCTGGAAGCTCCACGTAGCGTGAAATATTATAGGCGCCCGGTCAACTCTCCCTTGAAATTAGTGGCGTTGGATCGTTGTGAATGGAGGCATAAGGCCGTGAAGAAGAAGAAGAAGAAGAAGAAGGAAGTGAAGTGGGGTCCGGGGAGGGGTGGAGGTTAGATAGTGAGAGAGGGTCGACCTTGACTAAATTTTAAAAAAACTGGACGGAATCTAATTATATCGTAGATGGTTGGTGATCTCTGGCATTTAATTAGGAGAGAGAGAGAGAGAGGCTCTTTGTCATTTAATTAATAGAACGGATCTAGTAAAAAGGGAGGGATAGAGAGAGACAGACAGAATTTTTCTCGACTTATATTTGACAGAAGATATTTAAGAGAAAAGAGATAGAGGAGAGGAGAGATAAACAAGAATCGTGATAAAAGGGGAAGAGAAACAAATGAGGATTCATTAGATTTTACTGCACTTTAAAAGATACCGTGCCGTGTAGGTATTCATCCATTCAACTGATACAGAATATTTAAAATTTATAACACAAAACTTACGGGAAAAATATAGCCATCAAGAACAACTTTTACGAGAAACAATACTCAGTCTAAAGACATCCACAGAACTCACAGTCTTTTACGAGAACTAATACTCAGCCTAAAGACAATTATTCACAGAATTGGAAGAATTCACAGACTTTTACGAGAACATACTCAGTCTAAAGACAATTATCCACAGAACTCACAGACTTATACGAGAAACATTACTAAGGCTTGAGTTAATTATTCACAGAACTGGAAGAACTCGCAGACTTTTACGAGAAACAATTCTAAGTCTAAAGACAATTCTTCCCAGAACCCACAGACTTCGTATACGAGAAACATCACTAGGTCTAGACTCGAGTGACAATTATTCACAAAGGCGACTCCTCAGTAAGTGTAGATCCACCACCATCAGTTCCCTGTCAATCGAGTGACTTCCCCCAACTGTTGCAGACGTCCATTCATGAATATCCCAGTGCCTCTCCATTGACTGCGCCGTCTGCGGCTGACCTGTGTTTGTGTTTGCGTGTGTGTGTTTGTTTGCTTGTTTCTAGTGTGCGTGCAAACACGAGTTTGCTTTGGGCTGTAGGGAGTTCTTAGTGAGATTCTCCCTTTAGTGTGTTTTAACGAGTGCTTGGTCTCTTAATAAATAGCAGTTTTATTTTTTTTATAATGCCAAGGATATTAGTCAGGGAAATTTACCTAATTCTACCTTATATTAACTTGTTTTTAACTTTATTTTTTCTTCAGTAATGAATATTATTATTATTATTAATATTATTATTATTATTATTATTATTATTATTATTATTATTATTATTATTATTATTATTATTATTATTATTATTTGTCTGTCACAGTCATCCTATTTGACTAGGTGGTTTTATGTGGGATTCCTGGTTGCATCTGCCTCCTCAGGAGTCCATTACTTTTCGCACTATGTGCGCTGTTTCTAGTGGCACACTCTCCTGCATGAGTCCTGGAGCTACTTCAGTCCTCTAGTTTTTCCAGATTACTTTTCAGGGATCTTGGATCGTGCCTAGTGTTCCTATGATTATGGGTGCAATTTCCACTGGCAATATCCCATATCCTTCTTATTTCTATTTTCAGGTCTTGATATTTATCAGTCTTTCTCTTTAATATTATTATTATTATATTATTATTATTGTTATTATTATTATTATTATTATTATTATTATTTATTATTATTATTATTATTAGACAGAAGGTGAACTGTTCATAAGGAAGAAACCGACAGGGAGCCACTGACTTGAAATTCAAGCTTCCAAAGAATATAATGGTCTTCGTTCGATAGAAGTAAGAGGAGGTAAGGGATATACTTATTAGAAAAGAGAAAAATTACATTAATAAACAGAAGGAAAAAAATAGATTAACAAACAAAAGACTGACCAACTGACCACCCACCTATCGACTTTTTCCTACCCAGACTTAAATCTCTAGCTCCCTCCATGGTCGTCACACTTACTCCCTAAATGGTGAAGGACTTTGTGTCCTCCTCCAAATTATCTAGTCCAGCACTTTTTTAAGGGCTACATCTTCCTCCTGTCGGGGCTGACGTAGAAGACGTCCTTATCACACAAAGGAAAAACTGTACAAGAGACGACGAGGGTTATTTTTGCTTACTCAGGGCGTAAGCCTACGAACTACTTTGTTGTTGTTTTCTGTTGTTGTTCTTGTTCAAGTTGTTCATGCTGTTGTGCTTCTTCTTGGGGGCATGAAAGCCTAAAAAGGCCTGAAAAAGGTGTTTCGCGTTGAGATAGAGATGCAGGAATTTCAAGATAGGATATGTATAATTTATTTATTAGAATGAAAATATAAGAATTGATGGGCATGTTGAACAATACAGAACAATTACTTCAAATAAAACATAGCATATTTATTTTAATTTTCCCTGTTGAAGCAACGCGCTTTTTTACCGTAGATTTTAGCACGCGCCCCGAGTAAGCTGGAGGTCGGATCACGCGTTCTTTCTTCTGCTTCAAAGCACAATGTCAGTTTTGTGTGTGCGTGTATATTGTAGATACAAGCTGCTTATATTCAGGGCACCTAAAGCTGTTTTTTTTTTTTATTGTGGACAAAAAACTTCATACTTAGAGCACTATGCCGTTGAAAAGGCCCAGTATTTTTCCAGTCCATTAAAGGACTCTTCCGTAAAAGAACAATTTTTATTGAAAATAACAGTTTTTTTCTTTAAAATAACAGCTGGCACGAACTGTACCCCTTTCTATCCTTTCCATTTGATCGAAATCCCTCCACTACTTTGTAAAGAACACCCAGAATCCTTTTCGAATCTTCCAAAAACTCTTTCGCATTTGATTCACTTCAATGCCATAAAGGAGAAACGCCTCAACGAACCCCTCCCTAGAGGTCTATTTTTATCTCCTTGGGATCTTCCCATTTATTCCAAAGCCTTCAGTATTAAGCTTTCCAGAAACTGAATATTAACCACGACTTCGCTTTTTTTACATTTTCTTTCGCCATTTTTTTTTCTCTTTAGGCTCGAGTTCATATCACGTATTGGATTCCTCGTCGAGGAGGAATTTGAATTAGTCAGCAAGAAATTCCTGAAATAAGAAAGGATTTAGTGATGCCTAAATATGGTCCATACTGTTAAAATGTGGTGATTTCTTGTTGGTTCATTTGATATATTTATGCATAATTTCTCAAAGACAGAGAGAGAGAGAGAGAGAGAGAGAGAGAGAGAGAGAGAGAGAGAGAAATTGTCTCTCCAGCAAAGGTGAAAAAAAACTAAATGATTATCAAAGTAACTCAAGTACATTGCTCTGAAGTCACTGTTTGCGCCTGAGAGAGAGAGAGAGACATTGTCTCTCTAGTGGAGGTCAAAATAAAACTAAATGATTAGCAGTCAGAGTAACTCAATACATTGCTCTTTAGTCATTCGTAACGCCTGAAAGCCTGGGGGAGAGAGAGAGAGAGAGAGAGAGAGAGAGAGAGAGAGAGATCTTGGAACTGTCCTTGGAACCAGCATCAGCAGCAGCAGCTAGCTTTGAGATTCCCAATTAAGAAGTTTGCCCGCGCGAAGTTCCTCAAACAATGAACCTCACAGGACAGAAACCACTTCAAAGGCGCAGGAGATGTCGGTGCCCTTTGAACCCACGTATTTAGGGACTTCGCGACTTGATGACGTCATTTGCCTGCGAATTCCTGATTGGAGAAAGTCCTTCTAAAGTATATTTCATTCGATAGTATATCCTAGAAGTTATTGTAGACAGAATATACGATTATGGGAACTCGAGAGGATTTGGGACGAATATCCTAGACACTATAAGTGGGATCCAGCCGTATGCTGTTAGGGATCCCTTGCACAGGTCGTAAGTTTGAACTCGAAGTGTGTGAGGTTGTTTTAGTATGTGGATGTGTGTGTTCTCTAACATATATGTAGCACATATATTTGTGTGTTCTGTAAAATTCTGTAAAACACATCTAACACAAAATATTAATTTTAAAAAGAGGCCTAGAATATGTTTATTTACATTGATATCTGACTCTGTACAATTCGTAGCAAAAACAATGTGATTAAAATTTAAAAAATACATATAATAAAAGAGACAAGTTTTTGGTTTTTGTGTGTTTGTGTGTTCTGTAAAATATATCTAACACATAATATTTGTTTTAAAAAGAGACGTAAAATATGTTTATTTACATTGATATCTTACTTTGTACAATTCGTAACAAAAATAATGTGAGTAAAATAGAAAAAATACATATAATAAAGGAGACAAGTTTTTGGTTTTTGTGTGTTCTGTAAAATATATCTAACACTAAATATTTGTTTTAAAAAGAGGCCTAGAATATGTTTATTTACATTGATATCTGACTTTGTACAATTCGTAGCAAAATAATGTGATTAAAATAAAATAAAAATACATATGAAAAAGGAGACAAGTTTTTGTAATTTGATACTGGGACTCATCACAAAAACTAACCCCCATCTTTTGTCGAACCTGTCGTCATTCCCATCACCGCAGAGGAGCTGAATATTTCCACATCTCTCACGAATCTGAAATTCTCAAAATTGGGGAGACATCTGCGAAACGAGTATTCCAAGAAAATGAAATTGGTCAAGTCAGGGTAGTGATAATTCCATGAAGAAAAAAAAAAAACATATCTGAAGCGTCTGTTTATCGAACCTTGGAAGGGGTCGGAATTTATGCGAAATTCTTCGAAACTTGAATTTCACCCAAAGTTTCGGAGATAAAAGTACGTCCAGTGGAGTTAGAAAAGTCCAGTGGACTTACAGAAGTCCCTGGAAAGTAAATTGAAAAAAGGAAAATTCAAATGCGTGATATAATGAAACGTCATATCTCGAGAACATATACAGTTTCGTCTTAGGATCAGTCATTCCATTTGCTTGATATATAGAATTTCATCTATCTTTCTTTTTCTACATGTTTTGTAACCTCATTACCAGTTACCTATTCAACAAAAATAATCATCAGAAGCCTCTTTTACTGTACAAAAAATTATTTCGTCTCATACTCAAACAGTTCGTTCTCTGCTACAATATTATTCTAAATGTCCTGACCTACAATTTGCTTAAAACACTGCAAATGATCCAGTACCGATTATTTCCTCCTTTAGGTCAGACTTCTGTCACGTGATGCAACAATTATATTTAAAAGGTAATATACTGCTTCATTTACAATTATATTTAAATACTGAGTTGTAAAGACATCATCCCTCCCCTTCCCGTCTGGGTAATATGCTTCTGTCATCCTTAAGACTCCTTTTGTCTTTTTCACAAAGAATCGTATTTCCTCCGTTTCGCTTCACCTTAAAAGGCCTTTCACTCTAATTTAAGTCATTTTCACAGAGTTATGCCTCATTTAAATGTAATTTCTACTTATTTCACTCCATTTTAGAGCTCTGTAGCCCACTGCATTTTGCATTTAAAATTTTATTTTCGTTGAGTAATTTGACAAATTTGAAAGTTACCAAATAATGAATACTCGACTATTCTATTCTCTTGACAGATTCTCATCGCTTTGGCGTAATCCCTTTATTACTTGTCAGCTCATACCTAAATATATTTCCATCAGAAGCTGACAACCTGACACACCAGCGGCTAACAAGTATAAACAATACGATTCTTTTAGGTAAAACTTTGGACACATTTCCACGATATTTTTATTCTCAAAAACTGTTTCCTGGTACTCACATCTATTTGAATTTGCAATAACGAAAATCTACATATAAATAAGAAATATAGCCTCGGGGATATTCCAAAGTCTGTCTGGCAAAATAAGCTAAAAGAGCGATGGAATTTCGATGTAAATTTTTGTTTTCGTGTTTCCCGTTTTCTTCAGAAAGAAAACGGGGATGGACTTTCCCCAATGAGGTTTGAAAAGTATGACTTTATATTTATAATATAAGTATTATATTTTATATCTCCATTTAATGGAATATAAAATAGGGAATGGAATGATTTTATGTATATAAAATTTTTTGTCAAGGGATGTAGAATATATTGATTATATATGACGGAAAGTATATGCCATAATCTGCTCTCTCTCTCTCAGTCAATCCAGTTGGCGAAACAGATCACGGAAAACTTACAGTCACTATATTTCCTTTCTTCCCGAATGACAATAAAATCGGCAGCTGCTTTGGTCATTCTGGTACGAATTTGAAGAAGAAGAAGAAGAAGAAGAAACCTACAACAGAAAAACACTCTTTGCTGAAATTTTTTGTCAATTTCTTCTCATTATTATCATAACTCCTCGAACAAATCAACATTGACACCAAATGTACTCGTATTTCAGTCATTTGCTTCCATTTTTATCTATTTATTTATTAGTGTTTCAATTTCGTTTTCTTTTCTTAATAACTGATATTTCTTCTTTCTGTATTCGCTTATTTGCCTTTTGTTACTTCATTCAGATGAACGCCATAATATTCTTTGGAAGCTTGAATTTCAAGTCATTGGGCCCGATCGTGTGCTTGTTCCATATGAATAAGGGATCATCTGGTTAATAATAATAATAATAATAATAATAATAATAATAATAATAATAATAATAATAATAATAATAATAATAATAATAATAATAATAATAATAATAATTATGCCCATTATTACACACCACCAGTATCACAGAAACAAATAACTTGACATATGCAGGGGCAAGATTATAGCAGAACTGATGGGGATTCGAACACCAACACCACCAGCACAACCAACCCAACAGAAACCAAAACAGCAACCTCCTTGGAAAAGGCGCCTGGAAAAGCAAATCATGTGATGAGATCTGACTTGAGTAAACTGAAAGAGATGGCAGAAAAAAAGGCTAAGAAGCAAGAAAACAAGGGAGGAGGACTCAACGAGAAATACAAAGTACAAGAGAGGGGACTAAAACAACACAATAGAAGATGTAAAAACAGAGGCTTAAGGCCAAAGCACATAAGATCCAACGGTACACGAACAGGAATAAGGGATACCAACAGAACAAACTATTCGGAACCAACCAGAAAAGACTATACAGCCAACTAAGAGGGGAAGACAACACCCAGAAATACCTGAAGCCGAACCAAGTAAGAGACTCTGGGAAAACATATGGAGCAATCCGGTATCACACAACAAACATGCAACATGGCTCCAGGAAGGTCAAGGAGAAGAAACAGGGAGAAATAAAACAAAGATTCACAGAGATCACGACAGACACAGTCAGACACCAACTAAAGAAAATGCCAAAATGGAAAGCCCCAGGTCCCGATGAAGTCCATGGATACTGGCCTCCAAAAACTTCAAGGCCTACACCCACGAATAGCAGAACAACTCCAGCATTGTATCTCAAATCACCAAGCACCCAAATGGATGACCACAGGAAGAACATCCTTAGTACAAAAGGACAAGAGTAAGGGAAATATAGCCAGTAACTACAGGCTTATCACCTGTCTACCAATAATGTGGAAGTTACTAACCAGGTATCATCAGTGAAAGGCTATACAACTACCTAGAGGATACAAACACCATTGCCCACCAACAGAAAGGCTGCAGAAGGAAGTGTAGGGGCACAAAAGACCAGCTCCTGATAGACAAAATGGTAATGAAGAACAGTAGGAGAAGGAAAAACCAACCAACCTAAGCATGGCATGGATAGACTATAAGAAAGCCTTCGACATGATACCACACACATGGCTAATAGAATGCCTGAAAATATATGGGGCAGAGGAAAACACCATCAGCTTCCTCAAAAATACAATGCGTAACTGGAATACAATATTACAAGCTCTGGAATAAGACTAGCAGAGGTTTAATATCAGGGAGAGGGGATCTTCCAGGGCGACTCACTGTCCCCACTACTCTTCGTAGTAGCCATGATTCCCATGACAAAAGTACTACAGAAGATGGATGATGGGTACCAACTCAAGAAAAGAGGCAACAGAATTAACCATCTGATGTTCATGGACGACATTAAGCTGCATGGTTAGAGCATCAAGGAATAGATACCCTAATCCAGACTGTAAGTATTGTATCTGGAGACATCAGAATGGAGTTCGGAATAGAAAATGCGCCTTAGTCAACATACAAAAGGGCAAACGTAACAAGGACTGAAGGGATAAAGCTACCAGATGGAACAACACAAACACATAGATGAGACGGGATACAAAATATCTGGGAATAATGGAAGGAGGGGATGGGGATATATATCAAGAGATGAAGGACACGATCAGGAAAGAATATATGCAGAGATTCAAGGCGATACTCAAGTCAAAACTCAACGGCGGAAAATATGATAAAAGCCATAAACACATGGGCAGTGCCAGTAATCAGATACAGCGCAGGAAAGTGGAATGGACGAAAGCAGAACTCCGCAGCATAGATCAGAAAACCAGGAAACATATGACAATACACAAAGCACTACACCCAAGAGCAAATACGGACAGGACTATACATAACACGAAAGGAAGGAGGGAGAGGACTACTAAGTATAGAGGACTGCGTAAACATCGAGAACAGAGCACTGGGGCAATATCTGAAAACCAGTGAAGACGAGTGGCTAAAGAGTGCATGGGAAGAAGGACTGATAAAAGTAGACGAAGACCCAGAAATATACAGAGACAGGAGAAAGACAGACAGAACAGAGGACTGGCACAACAAACCAATGCACGGACAATACATGAGACAGACTAAAGAACTAGCCAGCGATGACAATTGGCAATGGCTACAGAGGGGAGAGCTAAAGAAGGAAACTGAAGGAATGATAACAGCGGCACAAGATCAGGCCCTAAGAACCAGGTATGTTCAAAGAACGATAGACGGAAATAACATCTCTCCCATATGTAGGAAGTGCAATACGAAAATGAAACCATAAACCACATAGCAAGTGAATGCCGGCACTTGCACAGAACCAGTACAAAAAGAGGCATGATTCAGTAGCAAAAGCCCTCCACTGGAGCCTGTGCAGAAACATCAGCTACCTTGCAGTAATAAGTGGTACGAGCACCACCAACCTGAAGGAGTGATAGAAAACGATCAGGCAAAGATCCTCTGGGACTATGGTATCAGAAACGGATAGGGTGACTACGTGCAAACAGACCAAGACGTGACGTTGATTGACAAAGTCAAGAAGAAAGTATCACTCATTGATGTCGCAATACCATGGGACACCAGAGTTGAAGAGAAAGAGAGGGAAAAAATGGATAAGTATCAAGATCTGAAAATAGAAAAAAGAAGTATATGGGATATGCCAGTGGAAATCGTACCCATAATCATAGGAGCACTAGGCACAATCCAAAATCCCTGAAAAGGAATCTAGAAAAACTAGAGGCTGAAGTAGCTCCAGGGACTCATGCAGAAGAGTGTGATCCTAGAAACGGCACACATAGTAAAAGTGATGGACTCCTAAGGAGGCAGGATGCAACCCGGCAACCCCACACTATAAATACCACCCAGTCGAATTGGAGGACTGTGATAGAGCAAAAAAAAAAAATAAAAAAATAATAATAATAATAATATGTGGCGCCGTGGCAGAGTGGGTTAGGCCGTCAATTGACTGGTTAAGCAACATTGGGGTAGGGTCCAGCTATGGGTTAAATAGCAAAACTCAGCAATGATGGAAAGAAATGAAAGATTAAATGACAACGACGTAAATGGAACCTCTGGCAACAGAGGAGCTCGTCCGGCAGCCAGGTATTCAGCCCAATTGAAGGGGTAGACGGTCAGGTACTTGGAGGTTGTCATCCAGCAACTGACCACCACAACGGCAATAACCAACAACCAGAGACTGGAGCTACAGAAGCAAACCAAAGAAAGAAAGGATGGACAAGAGAAGAAAATAAGGAAATATGGAGATGCTACATCAGAAGCAACCTGACGGAGAGAGGATAGAAGAAAGTTTGTCAACATCTGGAATGAGAGGATTAACACCCACCAAACAGAGCAGAGGCTGGCAGACCAAGTAAGGAACATAAAGAAAAAGAACTGGCTCTCCCCAACAGAGAGGAATAGGAAAGGGAAATGATACACGGCAACGAATTACAAGAAGACGACCTGAGAGACGATGTCACAGAAGACGACAGGGATGATGAGGTATCAAACAAACGTCATACGAAGAAACACCGACGAAGTAACAGACAGGACGGAATGGGTAGAAAAGATCAGACAATGGATGAAGCCAGATACAGAGAGAACAAAGATCCCCTCCATGAAAGCCTACAACACCAAGAAATTAAGGGAGAAAACAAGTGAGGTCAACGAAATAATGAGACTACTGCACACCACCAATATCACAGAAACAAATAACTTGACATATGCAGGAGCCAGATTAATAGCAGAACTGATGGGGATACTAACACAACACACCAGCACAACCAACCCAACAGAAACCAAAACAGTAACCTCATTGGAAAAGGCGCCTGAAAAGCAAATCATGTGATGAGATCTGACTTAAGTAAACTGAAAGAGATGGCAGAAAAAAGGCTAAAAAGCAAGAAATCAAGGGAGGAACTGAACGAGAAATACAAAGTACAGGAGAGGGGACTAAACAACACAATAGAAGATGTAAAACAGAGGCTTAAGGCCAAAGCACATAAGATTCAACGGTACATGAACAGGAATAAGGGGTACCAACAGAACAAACTATCGGAACCAACCAGAAAAAGACTATACAGCCAACTAAGAGGGAAAGACAACCACCAAGAAATTCCTGAAGCCGAACCAATTAAGAGACTCTGGGAAAACATCTGGAGCAATCAGGTATCACACAACAAACATGCAACATGGCTCCAGGAAGTCAAGGCTGAAGAAAACAGGGAGAATAAAACAAAGATGTTTACTGACATCACGACAGTCACAGTCAGACACCAACTAAAGAAAATGCCAAACTGGAAAGCCCCAGGTCCCGATGAAGTCCATGGATACTGCTCAAAAAACTTCAAGCACCCAAGAAATAGCAGAACAACTCCAGCATTGTATAACAAATCACCATGCGCCCAATGGATGACCACAGGAAGAACATCCTTCGTCCAGAAAGACAAGAGTAAGGGAAATATAGCCAGTAACTACAGGCCTATCACCTGCCTACCAATAATGTGGAAGTTACTAACAGGTATCATCAGCGAAAGGCTATACAACTACCTAGAGGATACAAACACCATTTCCCACCAACAGAAAGGCTGCAGAAGGAAGTGTAGGGGCACAAAAGACCACCTCCTGATAGACAAAATAGTAATGAAGAACAGTAAGAGAAGGAAAACCAACCTAAGCATGGCATGGATAGACTATAAGAAAGCCTTCGACATGATACACACATGGCTAATAGAATGCCTGAAAATATATGGGGCAGAGGAAAACACATCAGCTTCCTCAAAAATACAATGCACAACTGGAATACAATACTTACAAGCTCTGGAATAAGACTAGCAGAGGCTAATATCAGGAGAGGGATCTTCCAGGGCGACTCACTGTCCCCTGTACTCTTCGTAGTAGCCATGATTCTCATGACAAAAGATGGATGATGGGTACCAACTCAAGAAAAGAGGCAACAGAATTAACCATCTGATGTTCATGGACGACATTAAGCTGCATGGGTTAGAGCATCAAGGAATAGATACCCTAAATCAGACTGTAAGTATTGTATCTGGAGACATCAGAATGGAGTTCGGAATAGAAAAAATGCGCCTTAGTCAACATACAAAAGGGCAACGTAACAAGGACTGAAGGGATAAAGCTACCAGATGGGAACAACATCAAACACATAGATGAGACGGGATACAAATATCTGGGAATAATGGAAGGAGGGGATATAAAACATCAAGAGATGAAGGACACGATCAGGAAAGAATATATGCAGAGACTCAAGGCGATACTCAAGTCAAAACTCAACGGCAGAAATATGATAAAATAAAAGCCATAAACACATGGGCAGTGCCAGTAATCAGATACAGCGCAGGAATAGTGGAATGGACGAAGGCAGAACTTCGCAGCATAAACCAGAAAAAACAAGGAAACATATGACAATAAGAAAGCACTACTCCAAGAGCAAATACGGACAGACTATACATAACACGAAAGGAAGGAGAGAACGGGGAACTTACTAAGCATAGAGGACTGCGTCAACATCGAGAACAGAGCACTGGGGCAATATATGAAAGACCAGCGAATACGAGTGGCCTCAAGAGTACATGGGAAGAAGGACTGATAAAAGTAGATGAAGACCCAGAAATATACAAAGACAGGAGAATGACAAGCATGAACAGAGGACTGGCACAACAAACCAATGCACGGACAAAACATGAGACAGACTAAAGAACTAGCCCAGCGATGACACGTGGCAATGGTTACAGAGGGGAGAGCTCAAGAAGGAAACCGAAGGAATGATAACAGCAGCACAAGATCAGGCCCTAAGAACCAGATATGTTCAAAGAACGATTGATGGAAATAACATCTCTCCCATATGTAGGAAGTGCAATACGAGATTCAGTGGCAAAAAGCCCTCCACTGGAGCCTGTGCAAGAAACATCAGCTACCTTCGCAGTAATAAGTGGTACGAGCACCAACCTGAAAGAGTGATAGAAAATGATCGGGCAAAGATCCTCTGGGACTATGGTATCAGAACAGATAGGGGTGATACGTGCAATAGACAGATGTGACGTTGATTGACAAAATCAAGAAGAAAGTATCACTCATTGATGTGGCAATACCATGGGACACCAAAGTTGAAGAGAAAGAAAGGGAAAAAAAATGGATAAGTATCAAGACCCGAAATAGAAATAAGAAGAATATGGGATAGCCAGTGGAAATTGTGCCCATAATAATCATGGAACACTAGGCACGATCCCAAGATCCCTGAAAAGGAATCTAGAAAAACTAGAGCTGAAGTAGCTCCAGGACTCATGCAGAGGAGTGTGATCCTAGAAATGGCGCACATAGTAAGAAAGTGATGGACTCCTAAGGAGGCAGGATGCAACCCGGAACCCCACACTATAAATACCACCCAGTCGAATTGGAGGACTATGATAGACCAAAAAAAAAAATATAATAATAATAATAATAATAATAAAGAGATATTCACTTGTCAGGTAAGATGGTTAAAATCATAACCGTTGAATACTTTGAGGCTTAGGAATGAGTTAAAACTAGCCAACAGGAATTGTAACAAGGTAGGAATGTTTAATCTCTGAATGCATTGAATATCTTCCTTATTCCCACGATACTTATGACCTGGAATGAGCGCAATATTGCTTTCCAATTTGAATATATATTCAAAGGAACACGTCGAATTCAGGGTGTGAACATACGTACGAAATTCTGGTTCTTTGTATCTGGCTCTTAATAAAATGGTAATTATATTGCCCTGTCTCGGACCTCATTTACATAAACAGACAAAATATCTGCATTTACATTTATAAAGGTTAAGCTACGTTTTTTTCGGGGAATGTGATACAGCTCTCAAGGTTAAAAAAAAACTCGTGTGTTATGCTTTTTTTTTTAAGAATGAGATTCCTGTTGGAACCAGTTAGATAAAAAGATTAGTTCGTTTCATTCAATTTCTGTGATTGGTTGTGCGTGTAAATATATGTATATATATGTATATATATATATATATATATATATATATATATATATATATATATATATATATATATATATGTGTGTGTGTGTGTGTGTGTGTGTTATATATATATATATATATATATATATATATATATAATATATATATATATATATGTATATATATATATATATATATATATATATATATATATATATATATATCTATATATACGTGTGTGTGTGGTGTGTGTGTGTGTGTACAAAATGTGAGTTCTTTGCTTGTTTCAAAATTCGTTTGGAAGAACATAAAGCGAGACTGGTAAAATTTGATAGCTGCACTCAGTTTTATGTCAGTATAAAATTCAAGTATTATTATGGAAACAACAAAAGCATCAGTCACTTCACAAAGCCACAATGATCAAGATTTGAAATATTTTAATATATTTTTTTTCTCTTTCTTCTCTTTTTTATCAGACATTTTATCATTTCCTGATATCAAGATGTGAAATATTTTCATATATTTTTTCTCTCTCTCTCTATTTTATCAGACAATTTGTCTTTTGCTGATATCAAGATTTGAAAATATTTTAATATAATTTTTCTATTTCGTCTATTTTATCAGACAATTTATCATTTTCTGATATCACGATTTGAAAATATATTTTTAATATGCTTTCTCTATATCCTCTTTTTTATCATAAAATTTATCGTTTTCTGATATCAAGGTTTGAAATATTCTAATATATTTTTTCTATTTCCTCTATTTTATCAGACAATTTATCATTTTTCTGATATGAAGATTTGAAATATTTCATATATTTCTTTCTATTATCTCTATTTATCAGACAATTTGTCTTTTCCTGATATCAAGATTTGAGATATTTTAATATGTTTTATCTATTACCTCTATTTTATCAGACAATTTATTATTTCCTGCTATCAAGATTAAGATATCTTAATATGTTTTCTCTATATACTTTATTTGATCATACAATGTATCAGTTTAATATATTTTCTCTTTATCTTTATTCTATCAAACATTTTCATCATTTTCTGATACCAGTTCCAGGTTTCTCAAACTTCGAATTAGCTCCCCCTACCCCACACCCCCCCCAAAAAAAAAAAAAAAAAAAAAAAAACATACAACAGAAAACCGACCTGTTTTAGCATCTTGAGGAGTTTTATGAGGAAACCAAGAGAATCTCAAACAGAGTGAGTATTTGCAACCCTTCTTCGACATTTTCGATTCCCCCTCCCTCCCCCTCCCCCCGCCCCCCTCCTTTCCAGAAGGGTTTCAGCAGCAGGGGGTAGGTGGGGTGGGAGGAAAAAGGAAAACAAGGGGGTGGGGGTTGGTGGGGGAAGGGAGAGTATAAACCTCGTAAAAAACACTTGATAAGAATGTCACAACATCGCCACCAGATGGCAGCACCATTATGTTGTTGTGGACAAGGTCGGCTCTTGGAGGAGCCGACCTCATTCACCTTCGGCTCGTGGACTGGAGGTGAGGAATTGCTGTTTATTTTCTCTCTCTCTCTCTCTCTCTCTCTCTCTCTCTCTCTCTCTCTCTCTTGTCATATATTTTATTTAACATTTATTTTTGTCTACCTCTCTCTCCCACTCATCAGATATTTTATATCATTTTCTCTCTCTCTCTCTCTCTCTCTCTCTCTCTCTCTCTCTCTCTCTCTCTCTCTCTCATATCAGATATTTTATTTACCATTCTTTCCCACTTGTTTAGAAGTCAATATGCTATTTCTGTTTCCCGCGTTTCCTTTATTATATCTTTGTCTGCCTCTCTTTCTTTCTCCCTTCTCACTCGATTATCTCAATTCGCGTCCGTCCGTTTCTCTCTTTTTATTCCTTTTTATTCACCATAACTGTCATTATTATTATCACTATCACAAGCTCTCTTAATCCTTTGACCTTGTTAATCTCTATCGTATTCTTCTTCTTAGCCTCCACCACCACCTCCTCCTCCTCCTCCTCCTCCTCCTCCTCCTCCACCTCCTCCTCCTCCTCCTCCTCCTCCTTCTTCTCCTCCTCCTCCTGCTGAATAGAATTTTGAGACTGTTAAAGAAATTAAACACGTTCGTCTCTTTCATAACAGTAGATCACATTTCTCCTGATGAAATAGTAATATTTCTTTAAATTAAAATTAAAATCAAAATAAATTCATTGGTAACCAGACTGAGAAATTAGTTTTATCCAATTCTAAATTACTTTCTCGTTGCAGAGAAGAGAAGAGAGAGAGAGAGAGAGAGAGAGAGAGAGAGAGAGAGAGAGAGACTCCCTCAAGAGAAGCAATGAATTGCAGAGCAATTGCAATGAAATATTTGCATCTTTTTATGGGTGCATTAATTGGACAAGGGTTTCTTCTTCTTCTTCTTCTTCTTCTTCTTCTTCTTCTTCTTCTTCTTCTTCTTCCCTGTGATTCATCAAAACGCTTTTATGAAAACTGACTTCCTCTTGTTGTGTGAAACATTCACCCCATTTGCTTGTTCCACTGGCTTCACGAATTATAATAATAATAATAATAATAATAATAATAATAATAATATTAATAATAATAATGATAATAATAATAATAATAATAATAATATCAGGAGATGCTGTATCAGTTTTTATAGGATCGTGGCATTGATATTCTTGCTGAATTATTATTATTATTATTATTATTATTATTATTATTATATTATTATTATTATTATTAGTTATTATTATTATTCGGTTAATTTAAAAAACCCGCATTATAATAAGAGGTATTGGTTATCAAAGTATTATTATTATTATTATTATTATTATTATTATTATTCTTATTATTATTATTATTATTAATTATTATTATTATTATTATTATTATTATTATTATTATTATTATTCGGTTCACGTAACAAAATACCACGTAGTAAATGCCACTGACCATTAAAAAATTATTCGGTTAATTTAAAAAACCCGCATTATAATAAGAGGTATTGGTTATCAAAGTATTATTATTATTATTATTATTATTATTATTATTATTAATTAATTATTATTATTATTATTATTATTATTATTATTATTATTATTATTATTATTATTATTAGTATTATTCGGTCACTGTAACAAAATCCCACGTAGTAAATGCCACTGACCATTAAAAAATAATGTAATAAAACAATTTTATATAAATAATATCTACTTCTTCACATCAGTGACTAAATAAAAAAAAATGTATAGTGCCTCCTATATGTGGCATTTTGACCTTCCCACAAATCAAGATACCCATGTGCCCCAGACCTTGAATTCACTACCACTGGACCAAGGGAAACCTACAACGTGCAAGTTGACTGATTTCAAAGCTGAATTTCATTTAACCGTAGGCTAATTTTCAAAGGTAACATATATATATATATATATATAGTATATATATATATATATATATATATATATATATATATATATATATATATATATATATATATATATATATTCTTTTTATTTTGCGTTTCTCTTGACATGAAAACGTCGAGTTTAAAGAGAGAGAGAGAGAGAGAGAGAGATAGCGAGAGAGATTCATTTGTATACAATTTCTGACACTAGAGAGAGAGGGAGAGAGAGATTCCTTTTTACACCATTACTGACACTAAAGAGAGAGAGAGAGAGATTCCTTTTACTCAATTACTGACACTTAGGAGAGAGAGAGAGAGAGAGAGAGAGAGAGAGAGAGAGAGAGAGAGAGAGTTTAGCCAGGTATATCTTTGTATTATCACAAAATAGTCACTGGAAAATATGTTTCTGAAAAGGCCTCATACTTACTTTAACGAATAGGCCTAAATTAAACTATGAAAATACAATTACGGTGTTCGTATAATGAATAGATTCGCAGCAGAATAACGCAATTGATGCAACACGCCAAAAATACTTTTGTTGAACAATATTGCAAAATATTGGTTGAATAGAAATCACGTATTAATTCTCTCTTTGCAAAGTTTCGCTTGTAAGTGTTCAATGTCCTCGTTCAGTAATTGATAGCAGATTCGTATCGCATTTGTCAACTGCTGAAAGAACAGACCCTTTTTATTATAGGACTTTGAAACCGTCCAGTGAAATTTGAAACTAGTTTCATTTGTTTTTAAGAAACCTTTGAGCGCGTTTTGTTTAACTTTATTTTCGTCGCGTTTTTTCAAAACAAAGGCGATTTTGACAGGTATGAAGTGTTGCCCACTGCTGTTCAGTATTTTGTTATTGTGTCCATTTTCAATGCATGCTTTCATCATTAGAGTAATCAATTTGTTTTTCATCTCTCTCTCTCTCTCTCTCTCTCTCTCTCTCTCTCTCTCTCTCTCTCTCTCTCTCTCTCTCGTATTAGTTTTCAATGCATACTTTCATCATTAGAGTAATCAAACATTCTCTCTCTCTCTCTCTCTCTCTCTCTCTCTCTCTCTCTCTCTCTCTCTTGTACGAATGTTCTTCTAAGGAATCAAAAAACATAACTAGAAATATGAATAAGTTCCCCCTTCACGTTAGTTCCCATTTTCTTTCTTCCATCCCGCTGTTCAACCCTTCCAACTCGTCCTTTTTACCTGAAATGTTTGGGCCTTTAATAATAATAATAATAATAATAATAATATAATAATAATAATAATAATAATAATAATAATAAAAAACTTAAAATATCAATTGAAAAAAAACTGGTATATCAGAAAGTATGAAAATAAATTTATTTCTACTCTTTAATAAATATTGGTACTCTGTCCCTAATGGACGTTCCTGAAGGAGAGGATTTCAACCCCCGCCCCCGACCCACACACCAAACCAACCCTCCCTCCACCGTTAACCCACGTAGTAATTAGTCATTATATATTCATATATTCCGTTAATATCAAATGTGGGCGTCTCCTTCCACGAGATTTCCTAAGAAAATATCAAGAAAAAAAATTTTTTAATGAATTTTTATTTATTTTATTTATTTTATACACTATTGTAATTTTATGACTTGAAGAACACAATACATAAACACACTCATTTATGTATATCTAGATCTATTGAATTTGTTTTTATATTATGTTTCAAGTTTCTTACTTTTAATAAGTGAAGTAATTCTGGATAAATTAACCAGTGAAGCCATTTTGGAATCTTTATTTTACGTCTCATTGATATTTTTTTCATTATATTTGTTCTTTTTTAATAAAACATCAAATATTTCTGGATGAATTAGCCAGTGTGACAACTTATTTTTCCTATCTTCTATTTTTTGTTATATTTTGGGGGGGCTTGGGTGGGCCTTATTGGCAAAGATTAGGCAGTTCTAGGTACCTATAGATACCCCATAGTGTTTAAACGCTTTCTAGAATTACTATAAATTATATCGAATAAACTTATATATATATATATATATATATATTATATATATATATATATATATATATATATATATATATATATATAGGGGATACAATCCACAATGAAGTAAATTCCTCTTGTAGTTTAAAAAATATATAAATACTGTATAGGATTAAAGCTTTCGACCATCAACTGTGGTCTTGTTCACTAAAGTGTGATATGTCACCTCAAGGAACTGACAAGAAAGAGGCACAAACCTTTGAAAAAACAACGGTTAGGAAAAACAAGCTAGTTCAAATTATGCATGATCAGGCGGTTGAGCCCTCGTTCTTTCCAGAATTCGTCTTGATCTTCGTGGGGGAATGTTTCTATTGTCAACTGCTTGTTCTATGGTGGTTGGGTGGTTAGTTGGAGAAATGACCTGAGTGGAGTAAACAGGAGAGGAAGCAGCATCGTTATTGGCACATATATTCCTAAAGTTTGAAATTTTCCCTTTCCTACATATCTCCTCACAAATAAAGGTACAAAGGTTGTTTTTGCATGTAACGACCGGACTTTGAGACGAGTAGTAGAAGGGGCGTTAATTTCATTAAACGAGACCTTTGCAGGAAATACTGGCATTACAGATAATACAGCTATTGTGAGGAGATATGTAGGAAAGGGAAAATTTCAAACTTTAGAAATATATGTGCCAATAACGATGCTGCTTCCTCTCCTGTTTACTCCACTCAGGTCATTTCTCCAACTAACCACCCAACCACCATAGAACAAGCAGTTGACAATAGAAACATTCCCCCACGAAGATCAAGACGAATTCTGGAAAGAACGAGGGCTCAACCGCTGATCAGCATAATTTGAACTAGCTTGTTTCCTAACCGTTGTTTTTTCAAAGGTTGTGCTCTTTCTTGTCAGTTCCTTGAGGTGATATCACACTTTAGTGAACAAGACCACAGTTGATGGTCCGAAAGCTTTAATCCTATACAAGTATTATATATTTTAAACTACAAGAGGAATTTACTTCATTGTGGATTGTATCCCCATTTACTTAGAGGTACGACATAGTACCTGGCTTCTGCATATATATATATATATATATATATATATATATATATATATATATATATATATATATATATATATATATGTTCAAATTAGATTTCATGAAAAATACTAACACTTATCCATATATCTCAAAATTATAAGACCCTTTCACAAAATAAATTGGCTAAATTGAGAGAGAGAGACCTTACAGACTTTACAGACCTTACATCTTGTTCGGGTTGCCCCAGGTCCCTCAGTGTGAGGCACCTCTAATGTTGCTAGTACATCTTCAGGTATATTTTGCATCCTCCAATCTTGGATGGTCTGGGATGCAGCTTAGATATTTGTCGAGCTTATTCTTAAACACATCTATGCTCACTCCTGATATATTTCTCAGATGAGCTGGCAACGCATTGAATAGGCGCTGCATTATCGATGCTAGTGCGTAGTGGATTAATGTCCTGTGTGCTTTCCTCATTTTTCCTGGTATAGTTTTGGGCACTATTAATCTATCTCTGCTTGCTCTTTCTGATATTTTTATCTCCATGATGTTTTCGGCTATTCCCTCTATCTGTTTCCGTGCCTGAATTATCATGTAGCGTTCTCTTCTCCTTTCTAGACAATATAATTTTAATGATTGTAGTCTTTCCCAGTAGTCTAGGTCCTTAACTTCTTCTATTCTAGCTGTAAAGGACCTGAAGTGCCGTAACAACATTCCCATTTTGCTTTACATTTTTGCCAATAGAATTGCTATTTGATCATTGCATAACATGTTCCTATTCATCATCACACCAAGGTCTTTAACTGCTTCCTTATTTGTGCTTGTCTCATTATTAGGTCTCCTATATGCATATAGCTTTCCTTCTCCATCTCCATAATTTATTGATTCAAATTTATTAGAGTTAAATACCATCCTATTTACCTCTGCCCAATCATATACTTTGTTAAGGTCTCTTTGTAGCGCGTTACCTATCTTCAATCACAACGTAAATTTATCTACTTATTCTTGTTTCATCGGCGAAACTACTCACTACCGAGTCCTTAACATTACTGTCTATGTCTGCAATCATAATAACAAACAGTAATGCAGCTAACATCGTACATTGTGGCACACCGGATATTACTTTAGCTTCATCCGATTTCTCATCGTTTGCAATAACTATCTGTTTTCTGTTGTGTAAAAATTCTTTTAACCATCTTCCTACTTTATCCACTATATTATGTTTTCTAATTTTCTTTTGCTAATATATCATGGTCTACCTTGTCAAAAGCTTTTGCAAAGTCCAGATAAACCACATCTGTTTCATTTCCGCTTTTCATATTTTTGTATATGTTCTCACGGTGGACTAACAGTTGGGTTTGTGTACTTTTTCTGGGTGTGAAACCATGTTGTCCTATATTAAACAAATTTTAATTTTTTTATTAAATGTTTCATAATATTTTTCTTCATTACCCTTTCATACACATTCATAATATGTGATGTTAGACTCACAGGCCTATAATTACTTGCCTCTAGTCTTGATCCACTTTGAAAGTAGGGGTGGGTAATATATGCTAATTTGTGCTCATGATAAATTTGCCTGTAATTCTACACTTTGTCTTAATAATATTGCAAGTGGCTTTACGATAGAATGAACTACTTTCTTTAACAAAATAGCAGGGACACCATCAGGCCCTGCAGCAGCTCCATTTTTAATGTCATTAATAGCCTGCACAATATCAGCTTCATTAATATCTGTGTCTGCTAGATATTCACTATTTTCGTTTCTTACTTCTATATCATTGGCTTCATTATCAATTCTAGGGGTGAATTCTCTCTTATATCGTTCTGCCAATATGTTGCATATTTCCTTATTTTCATTCGCTAATCTCCCTTCAATTCTTAGAGGTCCTATTTCTATTTTTCTTTTATTCATCTTTTTTGCATACGAGTATAATAGTTTGGGGTTTTGCTTGATATTTACTAGGGTTTTTTCTTCCAAATCCCGTTTTTCATTTTCTTTTAATTGTATAATCTTTTGTTCTGCATTTTCTATCTTACTTTTTAGTTCTATAACTTTCCATGCATTTTTTTCTTTTACAAGACCTTTTTTCCACTTTCTGATTTTCTGGAACAAGTTCCTTCTGTCTCTTGGTATGCATGAATGATGTTTACTTTTCTTCTTCGGTATATATTTTTCCACTATTTTCTCTAATATTTTATATAATATCTCCGTATTTACCCTTATATCATCACTTACGAAAATGTTATCTCAATCTTTGTTTGATTCTTCATTTATTTCTGACTACTTTATATTTTTACTGTAGAAGTTGTATTTTCCATATCCTTCCCACTTTTTCATTTCTTGCTTATCTCTGTTTTCACTTGCTTTGGAATGGACTGTTAATTCTATGATATTATGGTCTGAAATACTCGCATTATAAACTATTATTTCTTTAACATAATTCATCTCGTTCACAAATACTAGGTTTAAAGTATTTTCCTTTCTTGTTGGCAGGTGATTTATTTGTTGAATGTTGTATTCTAGTAGCATATCTAATAGCTTTTCGAATTGCCTCTTATCTTCTGCACTACTATTACTCTCTTTTTTATATGTATAAATACAACCACAATCTCCTATTCGTTCTTTCCAGTCTACGAAAGGAAAGTTAAAGTCTCCGGTAAGGAGAATAGTCCAGTCCTTGTGATTTCTACATATATCATCCAATTTTTCTAATATTATGTCAAACTCTTTAGTATTAGGGGGTCTATATATTACTATGTTCATTAATTTTTCAGATTCAAATTCTACCGCTATATGTTCACATTCTGAGTTACTATATTTCTCATATATTTTTCCTTGTTTTTTGTCTTTCCAATATATTGCTGTTCCCCCCTTGATTCCTATTTTTCTATCTGATCTATAAGTTTGGAACCCTTTTATTTGATCGTCATTCCCAGTCTCTTGGGAATACCAGGTTTCACTTATATTCATTATATCTATTTTCTTTTCAATTTGGGTTAGTTCTTCTAGGTACTCTATTTTTCTTTTTGAGTTACTCATAACTAAACCCTGCGCATTCATCACTATGATGGTTTGTGTGTTTTCTCCTTCATTTAATATGGGTAATAATAATGATTTTCCCATGTCTCTTTCCTGTTCTGGTATGTTGTTCTTTTCTTCATTTCCAGAAATTCTGACATTAAAAAATCCAACTTTTCCATAATATTTGATCTTCCTTCATAATTATTCATTTTGTGTCTGAATCTGCAATTTTCTCCGTATCTGCAATATCCTCTTGCATCATAAATACAGTTCTTATCTCTTGAGCTGTGTCTTGGAGCCGATGCTTGGAAATATTTTGCTGACACACCATATCGCGGTGATGGCTGGCTTTTTTCCTTCACCTATTTTTTGTTCCTCTCTTTATTTGTTTCTTTCTTATTTCAGATTTTATTATTTGATTGATAATTTATTTGATTTTGATTCATGTCTACAGGGTGCATATATTTACATTTTTTGTTGAACTTACATCCTTTTCCTTCTTTTAGGTTTTTGCATAGCTTTTGAAATTTGTAGATCTCTGCAATCATCCTCATAGCCGTCTAGGTATGCACATTTACCATAGATTTCATAGTTGTGACATACCTCCGAATCTGCAATTCCCTCTTTTCAAAAGGTTGCAGACTTTGTCTTTCTTGTCTATTTTTTCCTCTTTCCCATCAGTGTGCAGATCTGGGTAAAGCCTCTTCGGGATTTTCTTTTGTTGTCGTGTCGTAATTTATTTCTTTGTATGTATGCTGTTTGATTGCCTCATATGTAGTATCAATGAGTATCTCAGCATCCATACTTTTATCTTGTTCTTTGTTTTCCTTATTTTTTTCTGTCATTTCAGTTTTGTTTACTTCTCTTCCGTTTTCCTCTTCTTCTTCTTCCTCTTCCTCTTCATCCTCAACTATTTGTACATCCAGTCTTGATTTAATAACATTGTCTATCCATGATAGACATGTTGAGCAAAATATTCTAGTATCCTTTCTCATATCTTGCATTACCTCAGCACACTGTGGATGGGTCGGAATGTTGCATGCAGCACATTTTCTGATTAGGTTTTGTGGATTAACTATGCTATACCACACCTTACACAGTTTGCATGCTTTTAGCATTCTTTTTCCTATTGCATCAATTAGGACATTCACAATGTTCACCTTATTCATTTTCTTTGTCGGAATATGTTGATTTATGTATATTTTCTTTATGAGTCTCTTGACCACTTGGATTTTACTTGGAACTTCTTCAATTATTTTCAACATGTTTTCTGTTGATTTCTCCCAGTTTGAAGGATCATATCCTTCTAATATATCTATGAATGCTTTTGTATCTTTTTGGTTAGGGCTGTTGATGATCTCATAGATGAGAAATGCCAGCTCCCTTCCTGCTACCTCATCGTATTGCGAATCTGCTAAACACCCTAAATTTCGCCATTTCTTACTACAGTTGGAACTTACTGCCATCTTGATCTGATTTACAGTATTTCCCTTGATAAACTAACTTAGTAGAAGCTTAATCCTACTATTTTCACACTAATCTCATCACCAACAGTTCACAAACACTTCTAGATACTTCTCGAATTCTAGACGTATGTTAAACGCGTTATCTGTTGATTAATCAGACTGTGCGCGGGAACGTCACCAAGCAAAATAGCTACTGAGAGAGAGAGAGAGAGAGATCTGATAGTTATAAGACCCTTTCACTAATCCCTATATAAACTGGCTAAATTGAGAGAGGAGAGAGAGAGAGAGAGGGAGAAGGAAGGTAGGTATAAGAGAGATAAAGAAAGAGAGACATACAGACACAGGTGGGAAAGAGAGAGAGAGAGAGAGAGATCGGGAGAGGTAGAAGAGAGAGAGAAAGGAAAAAAGAAAGAGAAAGGGGAAAGAGACAGTAAGAGAAAGATAGAAAGTAAGAGAGGGAGAGAGAGAGAAACAGTAAGAGAAAGATAGAAAGTAAGAGAAAGAGAAAGGACACCCCACTACTACGCAGAAAATCTCCTGACATAATTTCCTATCTCGACATCTTCTCTAGAACTTTCGATGTTCCTCCAGTTATACAGGATCCTCAGGGAAACTGTTCCACAGTCCAGTGGTGTGAGGAACGAAAGGACTCGTCATTTGAAACGGATGACGAAACAAACGAGCGATATTAATCGATGAAAAAAAAAATCGCACGACTTTTTACGAGCTGCGCAACGCCCCTGGATGGGATATCGATAATTGGCGATACATTTCATGAATTCCGTTCCAGGAATGTGGAATGCGACGTAGCGAACTTTTTTTTTTTTTTTTTTTTTTGTTTTTTTTTTTTTTTCAAAAACTCTTTTCTGATACGTATGAGTTCGAGTCATGAGAGTTGGCGATTTATGCTTTGTTTGTGGAATCATTGGATTTAGGATTCTCTCAAATATAGGTCAAAACAAATCAAAATTATGAGTCTTTGAAATATTATATTATATATAATATATATATATAATATATCTAATATAATATATATATATAAGATATATAATATGTATATATTATAATATAGACACACACCACACACACACACACACAACACACCAACTATTATATATATTATATATATATATATATATATATATTATATATATATATATATATATATTATGAATAACTTGATCACGAAGTGTATAAAACGTGATGCTATGTATCTAATTCACACATGGGGAATTCTCTTGATCTTGTGGAAAAATTAAATAACATTGTACTAAACCCTAGTGATATCTTTGTCAGTTTTGATGTATGTTCCTTGTTTACAAAAGTCCCTATTGACTCTGTGTGCTAGAATATTCAAGTAATGAACTTGTATTGCATGAATTGCCTATGTCCGTTAGTCACATAATTTCATTGATTAAGTTATGTATTTGTGATTGCAGATTTATTTTTAATGGAGAATATTACCAACAAATATTTGGTATGGTCATGGGTAACCCTTTATCACCCCTCCTTTCAAACTTATATATGGAATTTTTTGAAAGACAACACCTCCCGAATATCACACTTGTCTCCTTAAAATGGTACAGATATGTAGCTGACATCTTAATAGTCTTACCTGTCGATATCGATGTAAATTATTTATTGTCTAAATTGAATAATTTAGTGCCATCCATAAAAATTCACTGTTGAAATTGAAAATAAACAATGTCATCCCTTTCCTAGATGTCTTAATACATAGAGATCTTTCCAATGTAAATTCAGTATTTATAGAAAGCCCACAAATAATTTAGCACATGTACATTTTTATTCTGGCCACCATCTAAATATTAAAATTTCAATTTTTTTCTTCTATGTTCCTACGTGCTTTGCGTATCACGAGTCCACAATATCTTGACCAAGAAATAGAATACATAAAAAAGATAGGAAACGATCTCTGCTACCCACCTCATATTATTGATTTATGTTATCAAAAAGCTCACAAAAAGTTTTATAGTGTTGCTAGTAATGAAAAAGAAATGCCTAAAAATGTACTTAGCTTGCCTTACTTTCGTGGATTTGAAACCATAAAATCAATATCTAAATCGTTTAATGTTAATGTAGTGTTCTCTTACAACAATACCATTAAAGATATGCTAATTAAGAATCCCGTAACAAATAACAACATCATTTACAAAATTCCTTGTAAGGATTGCCTATCTTTTTACGTTGGACAGTCAAGTAAAAATTTATGTGTACGTATTAAGCAGCATATGTATTCAGTTAGAACAGCCCAGACTTCAAATGCACTGTTTATCCATCTGAGTGAAATATCTCATTGTATTAATTGGGGTGATACCTCGGTAATTGCTAGATCTAATGATTATGTTTCAAGAAATTTACAGGAATCAGCAATTATACAAATCCACTAAATAAAACAACCTAAATCTTAGTTCTGGGATTGTACCCTTTGGACCCATATATGTAAAATGTTTATGAAGGACCTTAAAATAAATGAACTACTAATTAATTAGTCCCACATGTCTATAGTTATTATTTTCTCTCTCTCTCTTCTCTTTCTCTCTCTTCTCTTCTCTCTCTCTCTCTCTCTTGCTCGGTATATTTATATCCTTTTTTTCGTCTTTTCATTAATAATTTTTTGGGGGAACATTTTTGTAAATTTCATGGTAATAAGTTGCATATGCCTCCTTGTTTTTTCAAAATGTATTGTTTTCTGGATGAATCATCTGTTGAACACGTGTGTGATCCCCCAAGGTGTGGCTGCCTAAAAATTCGCTTATCCTGCCCTCAGACGTTTCCTCGTTTCTGTAAAGTGAAATCGACCTTATTGCTAATCTTGTAATGTCAGTTTGGAAATAGTTTAAGCCTACTTTGACTCTGTTTTTCCTCTGTACCATCAGTTGTGCCTGAGTAAAGGGTCGCACTAGACCGAAAGTGCTTGGCTGTCTCGCTTTTCATTTTTCCTTCGTGGCAAATATATATATATATATATATATATATATATATATATATATATATATATATATATATATATATATATATATATATATATATATATAGTTTTTTTTTTTTTTTTTTTTTATATTGTAAAGATATTTTGACATACTAAGAATAAGAGACAATGTAGTTCTTGATTCAGTCATTATATTTTCATTTTACTTAGGCGTATTTTAAACTAGCTATTTTTTTAGTGTGATATACATATATATATATATATATATATCTATATATATTTATATATATATATATATATATATATAATTTATACTTATTCATTTTTTACTGTTTTCAGTCAACATTTCCGTATACCATTAGAGTCAGGAGAGAGAGAGAGAGAGATTCGAAGCTGTGTGTTTTCAGTTAGTTATTTCATTTATCATTCCCAAAAATATTTCTATTTTTATCAGTTGTAAAGTAGCATCATATGGGAGCAATAATATTTATACATTTTTGCTTAATAAAAGCCAATTTGGAGTTAAGTAAAGATCATTACTCAAAATAATAAAAGGCTTAATGCTTATGCTTTGCATAGGAGGTAAACACCACTAAATAAAAGTTGTTTAATGATGGAATCATTTTAAAAAAACAATTATGATGCCAACTCTAATTATGTCCCAATTCACTTGGTAAAATCTAACCCTTCATAAATTAACAAAAGCTAAACACAGTAATGGTTTTGGGTTGATGTTAAATGTTATATAAACGGGCAGATGTGCCCCCTCCCCCCTCGGTCATTAAACAGCAGCTATGTCATTAACAATTAATTTTTATGGGAAATAATTAATGGTGATTACACAGAATTTTAATTGAACGTATCTTCCCGGTATATGTCCGAGTCCAAATCAGAGTAAGTTTGTTCCTTTTCCAGGTATTTGCTCACATTCTGTATCATTATTGACTCATTACTCACTCGTTATTTATTTTACAAATTTTTATTCATATTCTGAAATTATTATTATTATTTTGACTTCATAATAATTTCAGAATATGAACAAAAACATTTTCATATTCTGAAATTATTATTTAGTCAAAATACTTGATAATAATTTCAGAATATGAACAAACAAATGTCATATTCTGAAATTATTATTATTAACTATTTTGACTAAATAATAATTTCAGAATATGAACGAATTTTTGTTCATATTCGGAATTATTACAAAGTATTTTGACTCAATACTTAATAATAATTTCAGAATATGAACAAAAATATTCTTGAATTATTACAAAGTATTTTGACTCATTACTTGATAATGATTTCAGAATATGAACAAATTTTTGTTCATATTCTGAAATTATTACAAAGTATTTTGATTCATAACTCACATATTATTCATTTTGCAACTTTTTGTTCATATTCTGAAATTATTGGAAAGTGTTACTTATATAATGACTCATGCATTTTTAATGTTTCAGGTTCAATAAGCAGTATTTTATATAATAACTTGAATACGTAACCATCCGTTTTATCTCCCTAGAATGTTTGAGTATTTGCTAAGTCATCTAAACATTTGACATATTTCAAGTTTTTTCTAACAGACTAATCTAAACATTTCATATATTTCAAGATTTTTCTGACTGTAATCTAAACATCTGACATATTTCAATTTTTTTCTAACATTTACCTAAACATTTGACAAATTTCAAGTTTTTTCTAACAGACTAATCTAAACATTTCATATATTTCAAGAATTTTCTGACTGTAATCTAAACATCTGACATATTTCAATTTTTTTTCTGACAGTTACCTAAACATTTTACATATTTCAATTTTTTTTTTTTTTTTTTTTTTTTGGACAGTTACCTAAACATTTTACGTATTTCTTTTATTTACTGGCTTTGTTCTTCATTACTTTATTCTCCTTCCTTCATAACCTTCAGTGGGCTTCATTAACCTTCATATTTCATCAGCCTTATACTTATCCCGTGAGACGTCAAGGAGAACCGAGTCCCGCTAATTCATGAATATCAGTTCAACGAAAAATTGAAGTTCTCGTGACTATGAGAATGCTGGCAATAAGAAGAAGAAGAAAATGAAAAGAGAGAGAGAGAGAGAGAGAGAGAGAGAGAGAGAGAGAGAGAGAGAGAGTCACCATGCGAGTGTTCGCAATTAGAAGAGAGAGAGAAAGAGAGGAACATAGAGAGTTTAGATAGATGAATAGATTGACAGAGAGAGAAAGAAAGAGAGATACAGAGATATTTAGGAGAGAGAGAGAGAGAGAGAGAGAGGAGAGAGAGTCACCATGCGAGTGTTCTCAATTAGAAGAGAGAGAGAAAGAGAGGGAGATAGAGACCTTACAGACCTTACCTTACAGACCTTACAGTTCGTTCGGGTTGCCCCAAGGTCCCTCAGTGTGAGGCGCCTCTAATGTCTACCAGAGAGTTGCTAGTACATCTTCCGGTATATTTTGCATCTTCCAATCTTGGATGGTCTGGGATGCAGTTTAGATATTGTCGAGCTTATTCTTAAACACATCTACGCTCACTCCGATATATTCCTCAGATGAGCTGGCAACGCATTGAATAGACGCTGCATTATCGATGCGGTGCGTATGGGATTAATGTCCTGTGTGCTTTCCTTATTTTTCCTGGTATAGTTTTTTGGGCACTATTAATCACCTCTGCTTGCTCTTTCTGATATTTTTAGTTCCATGATATTTTCTGTTATTCCTTCTATCTGTTTCCATGCCTGAATTATCATGTAGCGTCTCTTCTCCTTTCTAGACTATATAATTTTAAGGATTGTAGTCTTTCCCAGTAGTCTAGGTCCTTAACTTCTTCTATTCTATCTGTAAAGGACCTTGTACACTCTCTATTGTGCAATATCCTTTTGATAGTGTGGGTACCATATCATATGCAAATATTCAAGTGGACTACGAACATATGTTTTATAAAAGCATAATCATGTGGTTCAGCTTTTCTTGTTTTGAAAGTGCCGTAACAACATTCCCATTTTGCTTTACATTTTGACAACAGAATGCTATTTGATCATTGCATAACATGTTCCTATTCATCATCACACCAAGGTCTTTAACTGCTCATTATTTGTGATTGTCTCATTAATTAGGTCCCTATATGCATATAGCTTTCCTTCTCTGTCTCCATAATTTATTGATTCAAAATTTATCAGAGTTAAATACCATCCTATTTACCTCTGCCCAATCATATACTTTGTTAAGGTCTCTTTGTAGAGCGTTACCTATCTTCATCACAAGTAATTTCTCTACTTATTCTTGTGTCATCAGCGAAACTACTCACTACCGAATCCTTAACATTACTGTCTATGTCTTCAATCATAATAACAAACAATATTGCAGCTAGCACCGTACCTTGTGGCACACCGGATATTACCTTGGTTTCATCCGATTTCTCATCGTTTGCAATAACTATCTGTTTTCTGTTGTTTAAAAATTCTTTTAACCATCTTCCTACTTTATCTACGATATTGTGTTTTCTAATTTTCTTTGTAATATATTATGGTCTACTTTGTCAAAAGCTTTTTGCAAAGTCTAGATAAACCACATCTGTTTCATTTCCGCTTTTCATATTTTTGAATATGTTCTCACGTGGACTAACAGTTGGGTTTGTGTACTTTTTCCGGGTACGAAACCGTGTTGTCTATATAAAAAACAAATTATTTTTTATTAAATGTTTCATAATATTTTTCTTCATTACCCTTTCATACACTTTCATAATATGTGATGTTAGACTCACAGGCCTATAATTACTTGCCTCTAGTCTTGATCCACTTTTGAAAGTAGGGGTGATATATGCTAATTGTGCTCATCATAAATCTTGCCTGTATCTACACTTTGTCTAATAATATTGCAAGTGGCTTTGCGATAGAATGAACTACTTTCTTTAACAAAATAGCAGGGACTCCATCCGGCCCTTGCAGCAGCTCCATTTTGTAATTTCATTAATTGCCTGCACAATATCAGCTTCATTAATTTCTATGTCAGCTAAATATATTCAAATAATTCTTCCCTTACTTCTATATCATTATCTTTCATATCTATTCTAGGGGTGAATTCTCTCTTATATCGTTCTGCCAGTATGTTGCAAATTTCCTTTTTTGTTTTTTCATTCGTTAATCTCCCTTCAATTCTCAGAGGGCCTATTTCTATTCTTCTTTATTCATCTCTTCGCATATGAGTATAATAGTTTGGGGTTTGCTTGATATTTAATAGGGTTTTTTCTTCCAAGTCCCGTTTTTCATTTTCTTTGATTGTATAATCTTTTGTTCTGCATTTTCTATCTTACTTTTAGTTCTATAACTTTTTCCATGCATTTTTTTCTTTTGCAAGACCTTTTTTCCACTTTCTGATTTTCTGGAACAAGATCCTTCTGTCTCTTGGTATGCATGAATGATGTTTACTTTTCTTCTTCGGTATATATTTTTCCACTTTTCTCCAATATTTTATATAATATCTCCGTATTTACCCTTATGTCATCACTTCGAAAATGTTATCCCAATCTTTGTTTAATTCCTTCATTAATTTCTGACCATTTATATTTTTACTGTAGAAGTTGTATTTCCCATATCCTTCCCACTTTTTCATTTCTTGCTTATCTCTATTTTCACTTGCTTTGGAATGAAACTGTTAATTCTATGACATTATGGTCTGAAATACTCGCATTATAAACTTATTCTTTAACATAATTCATCTCGTTCACAAATATACTAGGTCTAAAGTATTTTCCTTTCTTGTTGGCAGGTGATTTATTTGTTGAATGTTGTATTCTAGTAGCATATCTAATAGCTTTTCAAATTGCCTCTTATCTTCTGCACTACTATTACTCTCTTTTTTATATGTATAAGTACAACCACAATCTCCTATTCGTTCTTTCCATTCTACGAAAGGAAAGTTGAAGTCACCAGATAGGAGAATAGTCCAGTCCTTGTGATTTCTACATATATATCCAATTTTTCAATTATTAAGTCAACCTCTTTAGTATTAGGAGGTCTATATTATCTATGTTCATCAATTTTTCTGATTCAAATTCTACCGCTATTAGTTCACATTCTGAGTTACTATATTTCTCATATATTTTTCCTTGTTTTTGTCTTTCCCATATATTGCGGTTCCCCCGGTTGATTCCTATTTTTTTCTATCTGATCTATAAGTTTGGAACCTTTTATTTGATCATCATTCCCAGTCTTTTGGGAATACCAGGTTTCACTTATATTCATTATATCTATTTTCTTTTTATTTTGGGTTAGTTCTTCTAAGTACTCTATTTTTCTTTTTGAGTTACTCGTAACTAAACCCTGCGCATTCATCACTATGATGGTTTGCGTGTTTTCTCCTTCATTTAATACTGGTAGTAATAAGGATTTTCCCATGTCTCTTTCCTGTTCTGGTATGTTGTTCTTTTTTCATTTCCAGAAATTCTGACATTAAAAAATCCAACTTTCCATAATATTTGATCTTCCTTCATCATAATTATTCATTTTGTGTCTGAATCTGCAATTTTCTCCGTTTCTGCAATATCCTTTAAATCTTGCATAATAAATACAGTTATTATCTCTTGAGTAGAATTTCGGAGCTGATGCTTTGAAATTTTTGCTCCGACCACCTTGCATATCTCATTGGTGGTTTGCTTTTCTCTTTTACCTGATATTCTTGATTTCTCTCTTTATTTGTTTCTTTCTTATTTTGGATTTTATTACTTGGTTGGTTATTTATTTGATTATGATTCATGGACTACAGGGTGCATATATTTGCATTTTTTGTCGAACTTACATCCTTTTCCTTCTTTTAGGTTTTTACATATTTTTGGATGCAGATCTCTGCAATCATCCCCATATCCATCTAAGTATGCACATTTACCATATATTTCATATTTTTGACATATCTTAGGATGTTTGTAGTACATCTTTCTCCAAATCTGCAATTCCCTCTTTTCAAAAGGTTGCAGATTTTGTCTTTCTTGTTTATTTTTGTTTTTCCTCTTTCCCGTCATTGTGTAGATCTGGGTAGAGCCTCTTCGGGATTTGCTTTTCTGTTGTCATATCGTAATTTATTTCTTCGTAGGTATGCTGCTTTATTGCCTCATATGTAGTATCAATGAGTATCTCGCATCCATACTTTTATCTTGTCTTTGTTTTCCTTATTTTTTTCTGTCATTCATTTTTGTTTACTTCTCTTCCGTTTTCCTCTTCTTCTTTTTCTTCTTCTTCTTCTTCCTCTTCCTCTTCTTCTTCATCCTCACTATTTGTACATTCAATCTTGATTTAATAACATTGTCTATCCATGATAGACATGTTGAACAAAAAATTCTTGTATCTTTTCTCAAATCTTGTATTACCTCAGCACACTGTGGATGGGTCGGAATGTTGCATGCAGCACATTTCTGATTAGGTTTTGTGGATTGACTATGCTATACCAAACCTTACACAGTTTGCATGCTTTTGGCATTCTTTTTTCCTAATGCATCAATTAGGATATTCACAAGATTCACCTTATTCATTTTCTTTGTCGGAATATGTTGGTTATGTATATTTTCTTTATGAGTCTCTTGACCACTTGGATTTTATTTGGAACTTCTTCAATTATTTTCAAGATGTTTTCATTTAGATTTGTTCCAGTTTGAAGGATTATATCCTTCTAATATATCTATGAATGCTTTTGTATCTTTTTGGTTAGGACTGTTGCTGATTTCATAGATGAGAAATGCCAGTTCCCTTCCTGCTACCTCATCGTATTGCGAATCTGCTAAACACGCCAAAATTACGCCACCTCTTTCCCGCAGTTGGAACTTACTGCCATCTTGTTCTGATTTATAGTATTACACTTGATAAACTAACTTAGAAGACGCTTTATCCTACTATTTTCACACTAATCTTATCACCGATAGTTTTCACGAACACTTCTAGATATTTCTCAAATTCTAGTCGTATGTTAAACTTGTGATATCTGTGATTAATCTGACTTCACGCGGGTACGTCTCACCAAGCAAGATGGCTACTAAGAGAGAGTTTAGATAGATGAATAAATTGACAGAGAGAGAGAGAAAGAGAGATAGAGAGGTATTTAGGAGAGAGAGAGAGAGAGAGAGAGAGAGAGAGAGAGAGAGAGAGGAGGGATTGACTATGGGAGTGTTTGCAATTAGAAGAGAGAGAAAGAGAGTTTAGATAGATAAATAGATTGAGAGTGAGAACGAGAGACAGAGAGGTATTTAGAAGAGAGAGAGAGAGATTCACCATGCCAGTGTTCTCAATTGAAAGAGACAGACAGACAGACAGACAGAGAGATTTAGATGAGAGAAAGAGAGAGAGAGAGAGAGAGAGAGAGCTAGAAGAGAGAGATAGGGAAATAGGGATTGACCATGTGAGTGTTGCAATTAAAATAGAGAGAAAGAGAGTTTAGATAGATGAATAGATTGAGAAGAGAGTAAGAGAGACAGAGGTATTTAGAAGAGAGAGAGAGAGAGAGAGAGAGAGAGAGAGAAAATCCCATCGGGATCGTATTTGTGAAAGAATTAGCAGTTAAAAAAACCTGAGTCCAAATAATTGAGTCTGACAAATCCTTGATAAAAATGTATTTCATTACAAATGGTGAAATAATAAGCAGTTAAAATCAACCCCAGTTAAAAATCATTGATTCAGAATCCTCTCATTCACATTCCCAGACGTCACTAGCTGGAATGGGAATGGGAATGGGAATCATAGGGGAAAAAATGAGAAGGGTCTGATGAAAACGTCCCCCTGACCAGAGTTTTAAATTTCTTTTTTTTTTTTTTTTTTTTTGGAGATTAAATTATCACTGAGGGATTTTGAAAAGATTCCACTCATTTCCATAAATACCGCATTCTCTCTCTCTCTCTCTCTCTCTCTCTCTTCTCTCTCTCCTCTCTCTCTCTCTCACACACACACACACACACACACACACTCATGGTTAACATTACCTAATGATGATACAGAAACCAATGATTATTTGGTCAAACTAAATCATAAACTCTCTCTCTCTCTCTCTCTCTCTCTCTCTCTCTCTCTCTCTCTCTCTCTCTCTCTCACACACACACACACACACACACACACACACACAATCATGGTTACATTACCTAATGATGATACAGAAACCAATGATTATTTGGTCAAACTAAATCATAAACTCTCTCTCTCTCTCTCTCTCTCTCTCTCTCTCTCTCTCTACATACTCGTGGCTAACATTATTTAATGATAATACAGAAACCAATGATTATTTGGTCAAAACAAAATCATAAACTCTCTCTCTCTCTCTCTCTCTCTCTCTCTCTCTCTCTCTCTCTCTCTTTGTTCCCCCACCCAATGTGACAGTGATGATTGCATAAACAGACAATTATGCTAACAAGCAGATTACGAGAGAAGGGAAGAAGAAGAAAAATTCAGAAAGAACATTGATCAGCAGCTCTGCTCCGAGGGATTGCAGAAAAGAGAAACTACTTTCTTTTGTTTTGTGGTATTTCTTCTCTGTATTATGATTATATTAGGTCATAAATTATGAAAATATCAATTGAACATATGGGGTCATAAATGTTCAGAGAAAATACTCTTATTTTATTTGTTTTTGGGGTATTTCTTTTCTATAATCTGATTTTATGAGGTCGTGAATTGTGAAAATGTCATTTGAACACATGGGGTCATGAATGGTCAAAGAAAATACTCCACTGGATATGTTTTTGGGGTGTCTCGTCCATTAATAAGGTCATAAATGGTCGAAATATCAGTTGAACATATGGGGTCATGTCTAGAGAAAATACTTTATTTGATTATGTGGGGGTCATAAATGGTGAATTGTTGGTCAGTGAAAGTACTTTTTTTTTCCTTTAATAATTTAACATGTGAGGTCATAAATGGTAAAAATATCATTTGAACATACGAGGTCATAAGGGTTATAAAAGTATAATTTTATTATATGGGGTCATAAATGGTAAATGTATCATTTGAACATTTGGGATCTCTCTCTCTCTCTCTCTCTCTCTCTCTCTCTCTCTCTCTCTCTCTCTCTCTCAGGAAATTAAAGGGTAAGATAATATAAAAGCCTATGATTATTTTGTCAAAACTGAATCATATAAAGGCCTCTCTCTCTCTCTCTCTCTCTCTCTCTCTCTCTCTCTCTCTCTCTCTCTCTCTCTCTCTCTCTCAGCATATTTAATTCCTCCAGGAATTTCTTTCTCAAGGATCAATACTAATGAGATCCTCGACTCTTCATGCTTTGCTCTGAAAAGCAGTCGTTCATTCAGTGCTTTTCAATAAGTTTGCCTAATTAAATTCTCCTCTGGGTGGGTGGGTGGTGGGTGGATGGGTGGGGGAAAAAGTAAAAATTCTGGGAATTTTTTGTCAGACCCTGGTATTTTCCAGTCCCCTTTTTGGGGGGTAATGACAGCGTAAAAGTGAGAGATGTAAATGTATATTCTTAAATGTCAAGGGGCATGAGTTTTAGGTGATAAGCTATATATATATATATATATATATATATATATATATATATATATATATATATATATATATATATATATATATATATACATATATATATATATATTTCATTCTATATCAACTCTATTAACTCCTGAGTGTGAAAGCTGATAGATTTAATATAAATAACATTAACTGATAATTATGTGAATAGAAAAACCCAAAATTTTACTTTTGTAAATGAAGAAAACGTTAAATTATAATTTTGTAAACAAAGTAAACCATCAAATTATAGTTTTGTAAACAGAAAAATGTTGAATTATAGTTTTGTAAACAAAGAAAACTGAATTACATTCTTCAAAAATATCAATCAAAATCGAGTTTGTAAACAAAAAAACGTTAAATTGGATTTTTCTTTATCAAATAATATTCATCAAATTATAGTTTTGTGCACAGAATGACGCTAAAATCCTGTTTTTATATAAAAAAAAAAACATCCACTTGTCTTTATATAAGTAAAACCATCAAAGATTTTCGCGCAAAAAACAAAAAATAAATAAATAAATAAAAACTTTTTTGTACTTTCGATGCATTTTCCCTAGACGATGCTCTTTTTGCTTTGTGACTAAGAGAGAGAGAGAGAGAGTGGGGGAGGGGGGTTGGGGGGTGTGGTTGCTGGCATTATATCATCATAAAATATGCTTGTATGACTATGTTTAAATTTCCCCCGAGAGCTCTAAAGCAAGAGACGACCCCAGGTGGTTGAGAAAGATAGCTTGTGCTTCTCTCTCTCTCTCTCTCTCTCTCTCTCTCTCTCTCTCTCTCTCCTCTCTCCTAGTCCGACCTTTTGGTGCAAACATTTCTGAGCCTGCGCTAAGCTAGTTCATCGTTTTTGTTTAGTTTCTTCTTCTTCTTCTTCTTCTTCTTCTTCTTCTTGTCCTGATTCATATGCCTGTCCTTTGAAGAGAGTCTTTTTTAACCTTTTACTTGACCTCCATTCCCCCTTCCTCCCATCAGTCTTGCTGTCCAGCCTCTCTAACCGTTGGGGATCTCCGGTGATACCTTTTTGGTGATAGTCGGTGAAGGCGGGAAAAGCTCGCAGAAACTGGTGAAAGATATATGTTTTTCATGGGGTTGTGTGACTGACTACGCGCTGGTGTTTTGTCGCGGAATTTAATTGAAATGGGAGTTAATTTTTGAAGGATCTTTAGCTTAACTGTGGCGTATATTTTGATTAATTTGTCGACAAAACCACAAGAATTAAAAAGGCAAAATTTTTATGAATTGCAAAGCTTTCCTAATTACGTATTAACACACACACACACACACACACACACACGTCCACCAATGATTGACTCTCGTACTTCTACGCAGACTACGTTGAGCATATATAAAAAAAACACCAGCCTACCTTCTCCTCCCTAACCTTTATAAAAGAAAATAATAATAAAAATAAAAAAAAACATGATAAAAGGAACTCTGGAATGAGAAAGCGTCATCATCATCATCGTCGTCGTCACTATCCCCTTATTCTCCTGAACGTGTTCAGAGGAAGGAGAGGAAGAAGAAGTAGAAGAAAAAGAAGAAGAAGAAAAGAGAGAGTAAAGAGAAACATCACTACTTTTTCTATTCGGGAACAGACGTGATCACAGACAGACAGGAGGTTTCAGCAAATAGATACTGCTTCCATCAGGCTGTTGCTCTATTGCTGAAGAGAGAGAGAGAGAGAGAGAGAGAGAGAGAGAGAGAGAGAGAGAGAGAGAGAGCTTTTGTTGTAGTTCCTCGTAATGATCACAGGATGGTTATATACTTTTATGCCTTGGATTTTTTTTTTTTTTTTTTTTTTTTGTAAAAGTGATGACAGGTAAAGGAGGGGAAGGTGTTTGATATCAACCGATTCTCTCTTTCCTCTCTCTCTCTCTCTCTCTCTCTCTCTCTCTCTCTCTCTCTCTCTCTCTCTCGATACAAAGGAAGAGGCTGGAGTAGTCTCTTGAGCTGCTTCATGTCAAACTCGAGGAAAAAATTAATCAATTAGAAATGTGACAATTAAATCCCTAATATTAATTTATAGATATAAAATGAAAAAGGGAGAATTTCTCCTTTTACGAAACGAGAAACATCAAAAAAATACGACAGAATAAGAGGTAGAGTAAAAATATATTATATTTCTCAGGAAATTTTGTAAAATTCATAACATTATTTATAAAAATAAAAACATTATTTATACAAAAGAAGCTACAAAAGTAAAATCATTCCATTATAAAACGAAAGCCAAAATCAAAAGAGAGAGAGAATATACATTCTCTCTCTCTCTCTCTCTCTCTCTCTCTCTCTCTCTCTCTCTCTCTCCTTTTGTAAAATCCTTGTTTCTGCCGATAAGTTTTTCCACAAAATAATGAGAGAGAGAGTGACAGAGAAAGAGAGAGAGAGAGAGAGAAGCCTTTCAACGTCTTACCAGGTACTAAAAATAAGGATTTTCTCAAAATTTTGACAAATTTTGAACTTTCTCGTCTCCCTTGACGTCGAAAGAAAAAATATTAATGATAATAATATTAATGGTTTCTTATTGCACGAAAGAGGCTTACGGGAACTTCACCTAATGCGAAAGAAAATTAATTCTCTAATATTTTATTCCACGTAGGAACTAAAACCAAAGACTTGATTTTTATTGTAATGAAGGAGATGAGGATAATATCATTTTTGT
>NC_061103.1:41497726-41500226 GCF_015104395.2 Macrobrachium nipponense
TATATATATATATATATATATATATAATATATATATATATATATATATATATATATAAAACTAGACTCAGTGTGTAGCTGACTTAATGGTACCAATTCTAATCAGTTACTCCGAATGGTGTTGCATAAACATTAGTTTGTTTTTTCTGCATTTTCGTGTTCTTCTCTGTGTATTAAGGCGTCTTGTGTGTGTGGTGTCTACGTGCTTCTTTTCCATCTGATCTGATTAGTACTGAGAAACATCACGCTTGAAAATTCATTCTCTCTCTCTCTCTCTCTCTCTCTCTCTCTCTCTCTCTCTCTCTCTCTCTCTCTCTCTCAGAACAGGAAAGAGACATGGGAAAATCCTTATTATTACCCATACTAAATGAAGAGAAAAACACGCAAACCATCATAGTGATGAATGCGCAGGGTTTAGTTACGAGTAACTCAAAAAGAAAAATAGAGTACTTAGAAGAACTAACCCAAATTGAAAAGAAAATAGATGTAATGAATATAAGTGAAACCTGGTATTCCCAAGAGACTGGGAATGATGATCAAATAAAAGGGTTCCAAACTTATAGATCAGATAGAAAAAAATAGGAATCAAGGGGGAACCGCAATATATGGGAAGACAAAAAATCAAAGAAAAATATATGAGAAATATAGTAACTCAGAATGTGAACTAATAGCAGTAGAATTTGAATCTGAAAAATTAATGAACATAGTAATATATAGACCCCCTAATACTAAAGAGTTTGACATAATAATAGAAAAATTGGATTATATATGTAGAAATCACAAGACTGGACTATTTTACCTATCTGGAGACTTTAACTTTTCTTTCGTAGACTGGAAAGAACGAATAGGAGATTGTGGTTGTATTTATACATATAAAAAAGAGAGTAATAGTAGTGCAGAAGATAAGAGGCAATTCGAAAAGCTATTAGATATGCTACTAGAATACAACATTCAACAAATAAATCACCTGCCAACAAGAAAGGAAAATACTTTAGACCTAGTATTTGTGAACGAGGTGAATTATGTTTAAGAAATAATAGTTTATAATGCGAGTATTTCAGACCATAATGTCATAGAATTAAACAGTCCATTCCAAAGCAAGTGAAAACAGAGATAAGAAGAAATGAAAAAGTGGGAAGGATATGGAAAATACAACTTCTACAGTAAAAATATAAATGGTCAGAAATAAATGAAGAATTAAACAAAGTATGGGTATAACATTTTCGTAAGTAATGACATAAGGGTAAATACCGAGATATATATAAAATATTAGAGAAAATAGTGGAAAAATATATACAGAAGAAGAAAAGTAAACATCAGTCATGCATACCAAGAGACGGAAGGATCTTGTTCCAGTAAATCAGAAAGTGGGAAAAAGGTCTTGCAAAAGATAAAAATGCATGGAAAGTTATAGAATGAAAAAGTAAGATAGAAAATGCAGAACAAAAGATTATACAATCAAAAGAAAATGAAAAACGGGACTTGGAAAAAAAACCCTAGAGAATATCAAGCAAAACCCCAAACTATTATACTCGTACGCGAAAAAGATGAATAAAAGAAGAATAGAAATAGGCCCTCTAAGAATTGAAGGGAGATTAACGAATGAAAAAAAGGAAACATGCAACATATTGGCAGAACGATATAAGAGAGAATTCACCCCTAGAATTGATAATGAAGATAATGATACAGAAGTAAGGGACGAAAATAGTGAATATTTAGCTGACATAGATATTAATGAAGCAGATATTGTGCAGGCTATTAATGAAATTAAAAATGGAGCTGCTGCAGGTCCTGATGGTGTTTCTGCTATTTTGTTAAAGAAAGTAGTTAATTTGATCGCAAAGCCACTTGCAATATTATTAAGACAAAGTGTAGATACAGGCAGATTTACGATGAGCACAATTAGCATCTATTACCCCTACTTTCAAAAGTGGATCAAGACTAGAGGCAAGTAATTATAGGCCTGTGGGTCTAACATCACATATTATGAAAGTGTATGAAAGGGTAATGAAGAAAAATATTATGAAACATTTAATAAAAGATAATTCATTTAATATATGACAACATGGTTTCGTACCCGGAAAAAGTACACAAACCCAACTGTTAGTCCACCGTGAGAACATATACAAAAATATGAAAAGCGGAAATGAAACAGATGTGGTTTATCTAGACATTGCAAAAGCTTTTGACAAGGTAGACCATAATATTTTAGCGAAGAAAATTAGAAAACACAATATCATGGATAAAGTAGGAAGATGGTTAAAAAATTTAAAAAAAATTTTACACAACAGAAAACAGATAGTTATTGCAAACGATGAGAAATCGGATGAAGGTAAGGTAATATCCGGTGTGCCACAAGGTATGGTGGTAGCTGCAATACTGTTTGTTATTATGATTGCAGACATAGACAGTAATGTTAAGGACTCGGTAGTGAGTAGTTTCGGCCAATGACACAAGAATAAGTAGAGAAATTCCTTGTGATGAAGATAGGAACGCGCTAC
>NC_061103.1:41505226-41518834 GCF_015104395.2 Macrobrachium nipponense
GGGGTGTTCTTTATAATTCTGAAGCAAGTTTACATTCATTGACTTTGCTCTACTCTTATCCATATTAATTCTATAATGTATATTTCCCCTCTTCTCTAACACTGAAAAAGAACCTTCGAACTTATAAGGTAAAGCGAAGCCTTCTTTCTGGACTAGTACTAAAACTTTATCTCTTACACACAAACTTCTCTTTTTTGCTATTTGATCATGTTTCTGTTTAGTTTCCCCTTGACTTCCTCTCGCGTTCTCTTTCGCTAAGTACCAAGCGCTTCCGTTCTCCTCCGCTAGTTGCCAAACATCTCTTAAATTGTTTTTATAATACTCTAGATTAGTTGTGCAATCTTCTCTACCCTTACTTCTAGGCAAAGGTCCGACCATATTGATAAATACATTCTCAAAAGATTCGCCTACAGAAGGAATATTACACAACGGAACTCTGGAAATTACTTGATCCGGTTTCCCGGCAATTTGGCATTCATGACAGCTTAAAACATATCTCTCTACGTCATTTTTCATTTTAGGCCAAAAGTACGCCCTACTAATACACTTGAAAGTTTTATTTACTCCCAAATGTCCTTGCTCATCATGTGCTAACTTCAAAACTAGTTCACGAAGTTTCCTAGGAACTACTAATTGTTCTGTGATTTCCTCTTTACTACCTGACTTAAGACGAACATAACGACACAAAACTTCGTCCTTTAAACAAAAAGTTTCCTTGCACACATCATCGAGATCATCATCCAGCTCGCATTAAAAAATTCGGGTTAGTGTCTCATCCTCTCTCTGCAGCTTGACTAGCTCATCCTTATTCAAGAGATTAGCGCCTAATTCATCACCGTAACTAGTACTATATACCAGTACATTTACTACATTACCTTCGACAGCTACACCTTCCATTTGGCTATCACTGTCAATGATAGAGTTAGGTTTCTCAGCCACACTCATGCCAAGATCAACCTCGCTACCTCTATCACACTCGTCCGAATCCACGAACTCACTCTCGTTCGAATCCACGAACTCACACTCGTTCGAATCCACAAACAAATTATAACCGTAGTGCATGTCTGTATCTAATCCCGACCTAGTTACTACCATTTCAGGCACTGGAATATCCCTCACAACAGGATTCACATTCTTGGATAAAGCTAAGTCATTACCGACAATAATGTCAATGCCATCAACTAGCAAACTGTCAACAACTGCAAGTTTCACTTCTCCCGACACTACCTGACTTTCTAAGTTCAACTTCAACAAAGGGCAAAGAACACAAGTGTTAGGAAATCCACCTAACATGACTTTTTCTTCCACGTTGATTTCTGCCCTGTTCGGCACACTCTCTCTCCTAATCAGTGAGACAGCAGCTCCTGTGTCTCGAAGCAAGACTATTCTCGAAAATACTCCTCCAAGAGAGGAAACTACGCCTTCTGACAGAAATTCACCAAAAAATTTCCTAGTTTCTCTCATCACGTCATTCCTACTTGATGAAAGGTTAACTAGAAACACTGGTTTTTTAACGTCCTTCCTTTCTACTGCACAATTTCTTGCTAAATGCCCTTTCCCATTACATCGGAAACAAGTTGATTCTGAGCCACTAGATGCCACCTTACTCTTACAAACCTTAGATGTATGACCAGGTTTTCCGCATGTATAACAGGAATAGTCACTTTTACTCCCATTGCTATTACTAGGACTGAAACCTTTACCGTTTCCTATCTTTTTTATGTATTCTATTTCTTGGTCCAGGTATTGTGGACTCGTGATACGCAAAGCGCGTAGGAACATAGAAGAAAAAACTGAAATTTTAATAATTTAGTGCCATCCATAAAATTCACTGTTGAAATTGAAAATAACAATGTCATCCCTTTCCTAGATGTATTAATACATAGAGAATCTTTCCAATGCAAATTCAGTATTTATAGAAAACCCACAAATAATTTAACATATGTACATTTTTATTCTGGCCACCATCTATATATTAAAATTTCAATTTTTTCTTCTATGTTCCTATGCGCTTTGCGTATCACGAGTCCACAATACCTGGACCAAGAAATAGAATACATAAAAAAGATAGGAACGATCTCTCTGCTACCCACCTCATAATTGATTTATGTTATCAAAAAGCTCATAAAAAGTTTTGAATGTTGCTATTAATGAAAAAGAATGCCTAAAAATGTACTTAGCTTACCTTACTTTCGTGGATTTGAAAACCATAAAATCAATATTTAAATCGTTTAATGTTAATGTAGTGTTCTCTTCATAACAATACCATTAAAGATATGCTAATTAAGAATAGTCCCGTAACAAATAAACAACATCATTTACAAAATTCCTTGTAAGCATTGCCCATCGTTTTACGTTGGTCAGTCTAGTAAAAATTTATGTGTTCGGATTAAGCAGCATATGTATTCAGTTAGAAACAGCCCAGACTTTCAAAATGCACTGTTTATCCATCTGAGTGAAAAAATCTCATTGTATTAATTGGGGCTGATACTCGGTAATTGCTAGATCTAATGATTATGTTTCAAGAAATTTACTGGAATCAGCAATTATACAAATCACTATAAAACAACCTAAATCTTAGTCTGGGAATGTACCATTTGGAACCCCATATATTTGTAGATGTTTATGAAGGACCTCTCTCTCTCTCTCTCTCTCTCTCTCTCTCTCTCTCTCTTCGCTCTCTTCCTCTCTCTCTCTTCTTTCGTCTTGCTTGATATATATGTTTATATTTTCTTTCGTCTTTTCATTAATAATAATTTTTGTTGGGAAAATTTGTGTAAAAATTCATGATATTAAATTGTATATGCTCCCGTGTTGTTTTCAAAATGACTGTTTTTCTGGAAGAATCACTTGTTTTACTGCAGGTATCTTCAAGGTGTGGCTAGCCTATGGCGACTCCTCCTCTCTGTAGAGTGAAAATTGCCCTTATGGCTAATCTGGTAGTGTCAGTTTTGTATATTAAGCCTTCTTTTGACTATGGTGTTCTTTGTAAAATCAGTTTGCCTCAGTAAAGGGTACCGAATAGGACCGAAAGTACTCGGCTATCTCGCTTTTTCATTTTTTCCTTCGTGGCAAAAAAACCTTTTATTTATATGTATATATATATATATATAATATATATATATATATATTATATATTTATAATATCAGTTATATATATATATAGTATATTAAAGATTTTGTTTAGGATATGAATACCAACCAAGCCTTGTGTGAAATTGATTTGTTCATTTCCAGAGATATATATAAAATTTGTAAATTTCAAGGATAAGCGGATTTTGCAAACAAGTGCTTGACTTCAGACACAAATGACTTTGAATAAATAGGTTCCCAACTGCTTCTATGATTCTATTTTCTTTTGTAGCTACTTTTCCTCTAACATACACACACATATATGCGCAAGTCACCCATTCAAAACCATTTTCTTTATTGTTGTCTTCGTTTTCTTTTAATGCTGTTTTTGACGAAAACTATTTTGAATGAAGTCAATTACTTTCTCTTATCCTCTTTAAAATTCTAGATCAGTGACACAAGCCAAAAAAAGGGTGTATTTCTATATAAGCATTCAGCATCGTTCGTCCCCGCGAATACGAAAGCCACCAGGAATTGGGGCGTCAAATGTATTTCGCCGTGTTTAGTGCGAGCCCCTGGGGTTTAATTAGCTACAGTCGTTCGGATAAATAGTATTACTTAAAATTCTTGTTCAGGAGGTAAAACTGCATAGAAAAACAGCAACTGCCATAGTCTAGGCCGCCGCGGAATAGTAATATAGATGTACCAAAATTGGATGTTAATTCTGTCATTATAATTATTTATCCCAGATGTTTACTTTCTTTTGTCATCCTAGTCTTTCGCATGATTCCGCTATTTTATTATATAATTTAGTAGTCTATTTCATATTTCATTATTTTCCCACTTTTATTTTGTATTTTTCTATATTTTATACATTTTTGTAGAGCACCCTTGGCTTGATTGCTCAGTCTTCCTTTCATGTAAGCTTATTCAGTGTTAAGAAAGAAATGTGCTCAATTCATTATTTAATTAGATGTAAATGTTGCGAATGATTTAGGAGGAAGCTGTCACAGCTTTCACTGTAAAGCCATGTAATCGTATATAATGTATGCATACAATGGCTTCATAATGTCAATGTTTTTTTTTTTATTTATTTATTTAATGTTATCAATGATCGAAAACAATGTCGTCTTGTATTATTCATAACCAGAATTTCAATATTGCGCAACCAGAATGTAAACAATAAGCTAACAGATGTTTTTAATGCATTATGGTTTACATTAATGATCTTATATTAGATTATTGAATTTTTTACTGTTAAATTAAAAGAAATAAAATTCAATTCATACTATTATAATGTTCCGAGACGTGAATTTCACCCTTGCGCGATCTAGAAAGTAAGGAGTTTTATATATACAGTATGTCTTACATTGAGTGATCCTTTATTGAATATTGGTTTCATAACTTTAAAATTAAAGCTATGAAATAAAATCCCTGCGTATTAATTAATATTATATATTCTACAACAAATTTCTCACGAGAAATTACACTAGACTGTCTAGTCTGATGCTACGCAATCCTCAAATATTATTAATAAAACATGACCTCGTCACTTTTGACACTTGACCCCACGTAATATGTCTTATTTAAGAGAAAGTGATTAATTACCACAAATTACCGAAGAGGAACTGAAAGCATGATAAGTAACAGGTAATGAGATTAATTTTAATGTTAAGTAACAGTTATATCAGGCGTAGGCCTGACGTAGTCCTAACCAGCCTAACCTTGGTTTAGTGTATTGTTAATAAAGTCCTACTTAGCCTACTACTACCTATTTGTCATAATTTCAAAAGTTATTTATGATTGAAAATAAAATTAATTTGTGACAAAACTAGGCTCTAATACCTTTATTTTCTCTTTAAATGTGATGCAGGTTAGGCTAGGCTAAACCCAGGTTGGGCTAACATTCGTAGAATTGTAGCATGATTGTACATGGTCTAATGTATTTACCAATATTAATTTCTCTTAAATTTATTTTTTTCTTGTCAAAATATTCGAAATTTATTTGTGATTTGTTTCTGTGAAGTATATAAACTTTCATCTTATAGCTTAGGCTATAGGCTAGACTTGTTTATGAGCGACAGCTGGTTTTCATCGTCGAAGCTCGTCCAAACAAGGTCTAGAAGGTCATTGTGGGGAAAACGACCGTCATTTATCTTTAACCTCTGTCAAGTTTTGATGCTTCCATTGTTGCCTGTTGGCTGACTTGGACGGGCGCTCACAATTTCTTTAGCCGCTGTTGGGGTCTCTATACCTCCGTTGCTGCTCTCTTGGTCATAGATCATGACTGGTTTTAAATGTGTATTTATTTCTCAATAAAATTCCCCTAAACCATTATCACATTTTAGACTTTTAAGATATAATTTTCCTGAGTCACCGCTTGCTTTGAATCTTGCAGACGTTCATATTTATTGCCAACAACCTAGTCAACTACACAGTGTCATGCACTAGAGTATAATGACCTGGCACCCTAGGCTACCTTAGGCTAGGTGGTTGTTGGTCAGGCCATTTGTGAAGGAAATAGTCAGAAACATTCATAGCACACATTGACACTTAGGAAAGTTATATCTTCAAGTCAACTTTGTGATAATGGTTTGAAGCAAGAGTTAACCAATTTTTCTTGTGGATTTTTTTTTTAGTAAATCAGCCATTCAAGAACGACAGTACAGTAAATGTGACAGAGCATTAGCAGTTGGGAAATTTTTCTCATATTTATCATCTTTAACAAGTGATATGAAGATCCTACAAGCCTGTCCTGGTGTAGGGTCTTATTGGTTCTCTTCCTGCAGTGTTGTCACTGTCCTTTATTCCTCATACCGTTGGACTGTGGAACAGTCTCCCTACTAGGATGTCATGCAATTGGAACTTGAAAAAGTTAAAGTGAATATACAATACATTACGACCCGAATGTTAATTCTCCTTGCATTTTTATACATTTTTAGCTATTTATTAATTTGTTAATTTTTTCTTTATAATAAGTGATATCTCTTCTTTCTGTATTTCAATTTACCTTCTCTCACCTGCTAATCTGCACCATATTCTTTGCAAGCTTGAATTTCAAGTCAGTGGCCCCTGTAAGCAATTTGGTCCATATGAATAGGGTTCATCTTGTGAATAATAATAATAATAGTTATCAAGGAAGATTAATTTCACCAATTTAAATCACTCTCCATTCTGCACGTACACCTGAGAGCTGAAAGCTCATTGACAGTTTGTTGAGCTGCCGAAAACTCCTATTTCTGCTCTCTTCATGCAACAGCTAGGGCGAGGACCAGTGAACTTACTTCACTTCCCACGTATTCTCCAGAAACAAGTAATCCTTATAGTGCACAGTTCAGTGAAACTCTTGTCCCCTTGTTGCTAAACTTTAGAATTCTCTTCCTACTTCTGTTGTCCGCAACTTAGTTTTGCTCCTTTTGAGGAGTGGGAATATTGCTTTACCCGGGTTATACTTAAGTATTTCTCCCATATGTTTTCCTATTTTAAATGAAAAAAAAAAAATATATATATATATATATAATATATATATATATATATCTATATATATATATATATATATATATATATTATATAATATTATGTATATGTATATGTTAGTATATATCTATATATATATATATATATTATATATATATATATTATTATATATATAGATATATATAATACATATATAATTATATATAGTTATATATATATATATATATAATTTGCCTAAAAACAATAAGTGATTTTGACATTTTCAACAAATACTGAAGACAACACTCCTCTTTGTTCTACTAATGGGGCTGTGGTTTATTTCCCCAGTCATCACAATAGTATTGTCTTTTATTGTCCAAGTTTTGATATTTAATAGAACCAACTTAAATTGGTAGAATCACAGAAATATTATTATAGAAGGAACTTCACAAAATGAGTACAACATAAAATGTTTTGTGCATTACTATATGATTACAGAACATTTATATTTGATCAAGAAAAAAGAAATTATTATCTGATACATTAATTTTCAATAATTAAGCATGCTAACATCCAGATCGTGAATAATTACTTCATTTTTCTTTGCTTTACAGGAACAGTCATCAGCTTTATTCAAATGGAACTAAAATTATGCAAGTTCTGTCAGAATTGTATAGCGGAATGTATCCTAGTTTCTTCTGGGATCTAACCATTATTGAAGGATGTTTTCAATGTCACTTTGGCTCTGATCATTTCCCTTACTAGGTATATAAAGAAACTCCTTAAATGAAAGTACAATTGGCTATATTCCATAGAAATTTGTGTAAGATAAGCTATATTTTAGATTTGTTGGTTAATTGAACTGATAATGACAATAAGTGGACTTTTTAATAGTTTATATAAATAAAACATTATCAGAAATTTGTTTGGTCTGTGCCACTGCTAGTATATTGTTGAATTTTAATTTATTATGATACTCATGAATTCAGTAGTTCCTATATTGTATTAGTATACTAAAGTAGATGATATATTTTTTAAATGATGATATGTGAAGACAAATTTGATTTATAAAATCAAATATATCTCATGCTTTAATAATGGATAAGGTAGAACACTGTAGTCCCATTTTGCGTTTACAAACAAACAAAGGTTCAAAAACTATTCTGACTGATGTAAATCCAAAGTCTATGGAACCTGATTTAAAAGTAGGTATACAGAATCTTCTAATGGTAAAGTCTATACCAACTGATTTTAAAATGAAGGCTCCACAATGTGGTTCGAATGTAGAATGTGATGAGAAAGATTTGAGGTGGAAGCATGTTAAAACTGATAGTATAAACATTCAAAATTACTCCCCCATGGAACCATTGCCCGCTGAATCTAGAATTGATGGTCATGACTTGAATCCAACCAACTTTAAGCAAAGTGATGTAAGAAAAGAACATCTTAGGACAGACTTAAGTGATCAGGATTCAGAAGATGATGCTTTTGTTGAGTCTAGCAAGAAAAGTGATGTTCAGGATTTGGAAAGTGAGCAGAACCTGCCTCCTCTTGTGAATACAGAAAGCAAGTACAAATTCAAATGCAATTTGTGTGGTAAAATGTTCACCCTGAAATCCTGTCTAACAAGACACCTGTTAATGCACACAGGTGCCAAGAACTATTCGTGTCACATTTGTAACAAGGGATTCTATCAGAAGTCTGATTTAACGAGACATTTGGTCACTCATACGGGAGTGAAACAATTTCAGTGTGATATTTGCTTCAAAAAATTTACCCAGAAAGTTGGATTGAAGCGACATAGATCCTTACACTTCGCTTCGATGGGGGTCAGGTGCGAGTATTGCAACAAAGAATTCGCCAAGTTGTCGTATTTGAAGAAACACGAAATCATTCATTCAGGCATCAGAAAATTCAAGTGTGATTTGTGCGACAGGACTTTTTACCAAAAGTGTGATCTAACCCGTCACCTGGTGGTTCACACCGGTGTCAAGGACTACAAGTGTGAGGTCTGCTGTAAGAGTTTCTCGCAGAAGTCAATTTTGACTCAGCATTTAACGATTCACACGGGCGTGAGAAACAGGTGCAAAATATGTGGGAAGGAGTTCTCCACCAAATCTTACTTGAATCAGCACATGGTCACACACACTGGGATCAAAGAGTTCAAGTGTGAAGTGTGCAATGTTGAATTTTACCTCAAATCGACTCTGTCACAGCACATGCTCATACACAGCGAAGTGAAAAACCACAAGTGCAGTTTGTGTGAGAAGAGTTTCTACCGTAACACAGACCTAGCCAAACATATGACAATTCATACTGGAATTAAGAAATTTAAATGCGAGGTGTGTGAAAAGCAATTTTCAAAGAAGTGTAATTTAACAACCCACATGGCCATACATAGAGAAGTCAAGGACTACCACTGCGAAGTGTGTGGCAAAGGGTTTGCTGTAAAGTCCAATTACAATAAGCATGTAGTGAAGCACTCAGGCAAGAAAAAGTTCCAGTGCGAATTTTGCAGAAAGACATTTTGGTGTAGTGTAAATTTGAAGCAGCACCTGAAGAGACATACAGGCCACAAAAATCACAAGTGTGATATGTGCTTCAAAGAATTTTACACAAGGTCAGAATTAACAAAACACGTACTAAAACACAATTCATTAAAAAATTATACCTGCGAGTTATGTGGTGTCGAATGCCTGCAGAAATCGGACCTCTTTCAGCATATGTCCATGCATATTAATTCCCTGTCATATGATTGTTCGTTATGCATGAAAAACTTCTCGTTGAAGTCTCAGTTGAGTGAACACTTGAAGCTTCATGCTCGAAAGAAAAAGAGTATTGATGGGAAGGTGAGCTCAGTCCCTGTTGTAAGAAAACAAAACAAGTGTGTAAAAGATAATGAAAGTTCATCTAGTCACCAAACCTCGAACAAAGGAAGCTTAAAGCTGGAGATAGACCCTATTGAACCTGGCTGCTCCAATTGGAGCAGCATAGGAAAGGTCAAAGAAGAAGAAATTGGCGAGGAAGGATGTTTTATAAATCCTGTGTATTTATTAGAAGTTAGAGAAGAAAACAAAAGCACTCCAGGAGGGAAAAGTTCTGCGGAAGGAAAGTGTGTCGTTAAAGAGGAGGTCATGGATGGAACATGAACTAATAATTCCTTAATTCATGACCTATTATGTCCCTGTTGATGAGAGTGGGAGCATTAATGTAAAGGATTATATTTTTTATATTTTGTTAGTTCCAAAGATTTTTGCTCATTTTGCCAAGTATTAAATTAATAAAATTACTTGCAGTTTTGTACTTTGATATATTTATAAAGTGACCTAAGTTCACATGATCTTTCCTTTGTCTTGACAGAGAAGATTATATATAACAAATGTGCAAATGCATTCATTTGACAATACTGTATTGTTTGATGAAAAATAACACGTGTTATTTATATGTAAATATAAACTTGTATATATCTTCTGTTTTTTTGTGTGTTAATGAAGAACATGTTTGGAATACAGTCTTTCTTACTCTCCTCTATGAATTACTAATCCCAGGTACATAATTTGTCCAAGCTGGTGACCTTGAAGAGACAATGATTACCCTTTTGCCATGGGCAGAAATCTGTTCCCAAGTTCACAAGCTTGTCATTTTTAAGAGGTCTTGTCTCCAGAACTTCTGGCTCCTTGAGGAATAGACATGTACATACTTGTGGGTAATACAAACACTCTTTAGCTCTGTATTTGTTAAGCAGTAATTTGTATTTCCTGCAAATATTTAAAAATGGTAGATATGAACAATTTTGTAAGCTCCTTGCTCTCATTCCTTCTGTTACTTTACCATTCTTACTACAGTTATTCAAGAAGCTTATGGTAAGGTATGGTTATTTTCTCATGGCTGCCTACTCCATAAACTGTGTTACACTTTAATGTAAGAAGGTGATTTAATATAACTAATTTGTTCGATTAATGTCCAAATATACTAGAAATTTTTCCATAAATATTGTTTTCAACACTACTGAATTATTTACCTGATTCTGCAAATGCAATACTAATGGCTAATCATGTAAAAGCTCAGAGTATCCAAGGTTGGTACCTTAGTGACATTTGGTAAATATTGTTAGATTTGTGGATCCAGTTTTAAACTTTAACATCTTTACAACCTGGAACGTTCTTCCACCATTCCAGCATGCCTGGCTAATCTTTGTATCCCCCTCAGCAAGATGTAGGATTATTTCTTTGACAACTTCAACACAAAAGTTGTCAATAACATTTGACAACACCCAAGAGTTCACCTGAATTTTATTCTTGTAAGTATATGGAGTGAGATAAAAAGTTTTAAAAGAAGTACATTTAGAAAATACAAAAATTCCATGATTTCAATTTAGCCATTACTCACTTTCAAATATACACCTCATGCAGTGGTGCATGTTTTATATGAAATCTCTTCATGCTGTAATATCCATAACCATTATATATCTACTTTTTTTGACCAGAGGTGTGATATCTACTGTGATTATTGTCTCAGATTCTGTGATCAGAACTGGCATCCCTGTGCATTGATGACTTGTTTCTTTAATAACCATCTTGGTTGTGGTATGAATCCTGTCTGTACAGTCTGCATCTTGAGTCCTGAGTAGTTGTTTTTCTAGTCATGAAGAATGGTGACTTCTTGTCCCATTTGTGTCTGAGGTAGTCATTCACTCTTTACGTTGTCACTTAACCAAAAAGACTTGCTTGTCAAAACTTATTTGGTGAGAGGAGGAAGCCTTTGTCTAATACAAAAAAAAAAAAAGTCAATGACAGTCTCAAAAGTAATCAGTCTCCAACTCTGAAGCTGAGGACCTTGAATCATCCTCAGACTTGGTGACCCCTCCTCTGCCAGCTGGTATGACCAGTTTATGAAAATTTGGCTTTTAAGCCATTCAGTGAACAAGGTGACAATGAAAGTTGGAGTGGTTGAACAGCTAAATGGAAGAAAGGAAGTGGGAATGGAGGTAAAGTAAAGGGATAAATGGGTGCAGCTACGGACGTTAGTGATTCTGCAGACAACCTTTTGTAATACCTACAGTACTCCTTTTGAGATGCACTTGCAAAACTGCAAGTCATGCTGAAATAGTGCAGCAAGAAAAGCCGTGTATCTAAAGCAAATAAGGATGAAAAATAAAATGACTAAATTTCAGATTGTCTTTTTTTATTTTAGGTCATGAGAAATAACATTTTATTAAATAAAATAAATACTCTATGAAAGCTATGTCAAACGAATTAAGATATCGTACGACGGTGGAAAAATGCTTGACAATCTTGAGCAGCCAAGAGATTACCGGGAAAAAAAACCACTTGGTTCTATGCTACTGAAACAAATCTACCACTGTTGGAAAGATGCTGAGGTATGTACAGTACAGTACAGGGAAATCAATGACAAAATTCTCTGATGTTACTACTTAAAACATAAAATAATTTATAAGCACCTTTGGTCTCGTGGAAATACTAATTATCTGTTGTCAGTGAAAAATTAAAACTTGCAAAATGGAAACATATCAAATCTAACATACTTAGCCCAGCCTTTATATTCACGTCCCCTCAACTCTAGAGTGAAGCTTGAGAATTGCCTACAAATATTACAGCCTTGTTTTCTTTCATTATTGCAACAGCATCCAAAGCTCTTCAGAACTACCTTTTCTCACTGTAAAAAGTAAACAGGTACATAATGTGCACTGACAATCCATAGGTAGACGAGTTGGGAATGCAAGGAGCTGGTTCGAAGATATGTCTGCAAATACTGAAGTATCCATTTCACAGACTTTGACGCAACCAAATACCAGTGCTTTCAACTCCACTTCATTCAAGCTGACACCTTCCCATTGTAATTCCAAGTACAGTTAGCACCCTAAACTCAACTAAATAAAAACTAGCAAATCATCAGTTGCTACTGGAAAGGATAATACTAACTAATACACCAAATTCAATTTTGTTTCTGAATTCGTGAAACTACATGAGGTTCTTGTCTAAAACCAAACCTCCCAACCAAGAGATTTCCAATTGGTTTGAAGTTCCAACAAAAATGTGGCCCTCTAGGTGTTCTGACTGGCCTTCTAGGCATTTTGACTGAGAAAACACTGGCTACAGATAAAACTTAACAAATCTGGAAACCTTCAATATACTCCAAATACAGCTTTCCCATCTTTGGCACTTTTAACAACTTTCTCCGCAATGCACAAACATAAATGTGTAAAGTTATGAACGGAGACTTACAACGTTCAGCAAGAGACACTCTTGTCAAAATGGACACCATGCACCATAACTCGGTTCCAACCTCTCCTGATAAGTGGGTTAACCCTGAGTATGAAAGAGCCCTCTGCTCCAGAACAAGACTCTCACCCCTCGGAAAAAAAGATTAAATTAACTTCCTAAGAAGCACCTGTCCCAGATGCAAGACGAAAGAGACTTCCTACTCTAGGGACGGCCATGAGCAACTGTGAATTGGCAATAGCAGGCGACTACATTTGTGTTCTACTTTAAGATGGTAATCTGGAAAGAAGCCTCCTATTGTAAATATAACCAATACTGACCTCTGGAACGGGGCAAATAACAGCTGTTTAATGCCTTCCTTTGAGGTGAAATGCCCTATGAATCTCCTCCCCTAACCAAAGGGAAGGAGGCACCTTTTTTGCTGCCAGTGTCGAATGTGGATGAACATCCACCAGCCTCAAGACTACAGGAAAATCTGTATGGCTTAACTATGGCTTCCCATATCACAGAAAATATATCGTACCTAGTTGATCACTTTCACAAGCTGAACTTACTCCCATGATCCAAAGAAACCCATAGTTTTAGAAGCTAGTATAAGCCACAAACGAAAACCTGAAGCCCTAACGGCATCATTTTTAAAATATTTGTTTCAAGTCTTCAGAATGCAGCACACTGTGGCATTTACAAAAATATACATCTAGCCACAGACGGAAATATCTCACTAAAACTCTTTTCAAACGTCTTTCAGACATTAATGTTGTCACTCGGATTATCGTCCTCCTTTTTCTTGATCCTGTATTCCTTCCCACAAGAACTGGGAGACAGACAATTAAAATAC
>NC_061103.1:41519334-41534847 GCF_015104395.2 Macrobrachium nipponense
AGACAATTAAAATACATCCTAAATATCTGCTGATATCATATCCTCGGCATAGGTTCGTTGGGCTTCGCAAAATTCTGAATCTCATCGATGCCCTTCTTGGCAGCACACGAAATGTCATCAATAGATTTCTTTGCTACGCCCGAGAACCCATCCACAGACTTCTTTGCAACGAGGGAAATGTCGTCAACCGATCTCCTTGCACTCTCTGTGATCTCGTCGAAAGATTTCTTCGTGTGCGAGAGTAATTCAGTTGTACTACGTTTGTAAGTGGACATGATCTCCTCCACTTCCCTGTTTATCTTACTTATGACGAACTCCATGGCATCCCGGCCCTGTGGATGCAAATGCAAAAAATGAGATTTGGGACTTTAAATTATTCCTATTTAAATTCCCTCAAAAAAAATTTGATTATAAGAACTCAACAAAGTTTATGGGTCTGGCCTTTCTGTTAAGTAACAAAGACCCCTTATAGACTGTACTTTAATATTTTCCACATATCTTGCAGCTGTCACCAACTCCACATAGCTTCTAACCTCAACTAAACTGTACTTTAAACTAAACATGTATCACACCTCAAATGGTAGCATAGGAAAAAAATAATCATAATATGGTAGCAGATAATTACAGACATCTGCTAATTTAAGGGCCATTAAGTTGGGTTCATAATGAAACCAAGCAGCCAACGCTACTTGCAGCTACGTGGATGACCTCTGTCCTATTTAAAATGGATTCAGACACATCCACCCCGATTTGACTCTACCTCAAAAGTAATAGTATAGGTAATAAACTAATTTACTAAAAAATATCTTTCAGAAATTTCTTTGACAGAAGACTTCATGACATCATGAAATTCTTGAGGTTTGTGAATGACTGCTCTTTCTTATTCTGTTTGTTAGCAAACTTTAGCTGTTTTCATTAAAAAAAAAAAAAAATGAATAGTACTGTAATTTAGTGTGTATTCCTATATACAGTAAAGCTGCATATTCGCATTTTCATGACTCGCGAGGTTCTCTATGGAACATGCTTAGGGATTATTCATGGAAAATTCACCTATTCGCAGGATTTTTCATTGAGAAATATTCACTAATTACTGTATTTTCAAATAATTTTCATGAGTAAATGCACTTTTTGTGAAAAAAGTATTAAAATACTGGGGTATAAGTACTTTTAGAGGTTTTTTTTATCTTTAAACAATCAAAATAATAGATTTTAGAGCAGTTTTCAGTATTTGTTGGTTTGAGCTATTCCAGGGTCTGGTATTCATCCCCTATGAATATGGGGGGGGGGGGGGGGGGGGGGGGGGGCAGTTTGTTTCACTGTAGTAGTATGTATAGGCAAGTTTAAGAATAGGCTGAAGACAACAGAGTTCATTACTGGACCCACCAAGCCACGAAAGTCCAACTTTAAAATTATTTATTTAAGGCACAATCTTTCTGACAGTAATATAGTACAGTGGTACCTCGAGATACGAAATTAATCCGTTCCGAGGCGCCCTTTGTATCATGAGTTTTTCGTATCTTGAACCGCATTTTACATGTAAAATGGCTAATTCGTTCCAAGCCTTCCTAAAATACCCCAGTAAATTTCATAATAAAGCTAAATTGACCTATAAACAATGAAATACTACAACAATTTGGACCATACAATACCTAACTTAATACGTACTGCTAATTACCTGTAAATAAAGTGTATTAATATGAGATTCAGGGCCTCTGTAACACGGTTTTTTCGCAATAACTTTTTATCTATGCATTTCATAAATATAACGCTTATTCAGAATACACATTATATCTACACATAAATTTTTACTGTATTCTGCATTACGTAGGTTGAATAAATTTGGTACTTATAATGTAAAAGTGAAAAGAGAAAAGGTTTCGAACGCACTCGTTACGTAACTTATGACAGCATTTCTTCCCTCTTTCTCGATGGATGACTGGCTATATGTAACGAAGGCTAGACCTCTGGCAACAATGACAAAAATGTAAATACAAGCAAAGCAGTACACCTTTATGAACTCTGAAACCTCTCCACTGATAATTGTCATAATGAACAAACCAACAAAATATGTTAATAAATACAAAAACACTTGGATTATTAGTCTAACTCCAAAATAAGTTTCTTAAGAAATTACAGTCCACTTTATAGGTCACAATCAGATTGAAAAGATGTAGGGAATAGTTGGTAATTTTCAAAAACATAGTAGACACGCTTGATTTGATAACTGCTATATCCAATGTCAAGTAATTTTATTTATTGGCTATCTACCTATTTACTAAAAAATAAAAAATAAAAAAACCGTTACCGCATTTTGGCTTTGAACCTTCATCAATAATTATCGTCAGAATGATGACTTCATGAGGCTCCACCCACTTTGGCCTCGTTATAATTCAGGATAACACTGAAGGCTATCATGGGCATTGTTGGATTAGAAAATTTAACCTCTGGCTATAAAAACTCATTTCTCGAGTAGTTGCAAGAAGTGCTAAATGATCCTCAAGGATCCCAGCAGTTGGCCTAAACGTTTAATTCATGTATATTAATGCTATTACTACAGTAGTATTACTACGCTAGTACAGATACCCCACCCACATCTATGTATCGTTCCGCCATTCATAAATTCTTTGCCATGGCCACGGGCTTTCTCTTGACTGTAAAAAGTTGCAAGTCGTAAGACAAATGCAGTTTGCAACAATGGGGAAAATTCCAAATCCTGCTAGCCATTATTGACTGCTATGGGTTTCAGAGCCGATGGAATAAGGTGAATGAGTTTCTGTAGTGGATGGGCGGGGCAACATTTCATCAAATGTTGTTTACCTTGCTTACGTAATGAATGTTTTCGACTTGGCTCGTAATCATTGGCCATGGCATCAGCTGGATAATTTTTACTCTATAAAAATTAAAACTATCAGGTTTAGGTCATTGATAATGCTGCTAAAATTTGTGTGTGGTTGTAAAATATACATATGTCAACTTTCAGCTACATCCGATGCTTTGATAAGGAGCAAAGTCCAAAAAACCGTGTTACAGAGGCCCTGAATCTCATAGTAGTGTACATGGTATACAAGAAATACTGTACATACATACGAACGTATGTAGTAAAATGTGGAAGCTTACCTTTCGAGTGAGGCTATCTCCGAAAGTGGCGACAGAGGAGGACAAACAGCGGATACGTACACTTAACTTTACGAAACACATAAAAAAAATGTCAGAAAAACAAACTAAACTTTACAAAACACATTAAGAAAACTGTAAAACTTAACTTTACAAAAAACTTAAAATTAAATTTTTTTTCTTTTTTTGATTTTTACATTTTTTTACTTTTTTATACTTTACGTATTTCACAAAGTTTCAATTTCTTCACCGCCGAATGGATGCCAGTCCGTTTACGGAATTTTTCGAACCACCCATGAGAAGCCTTGAACTCTGGGGTTGCCGTCGATGTCCCCTCTCCTGTCGTCTTCGGCTTGGGCAACAAATCGCCAAAAATAACGCTGGCCTTCTGGCAGATTGCCGTCTCAGTTATCGTATCGCCATCGATTTCTTTGTCCTCAATCCATAGAAGAAGCACCCTTTCCATTTCATCATGCACATGGCTCCTCTTGTTGGACAAAATAGTCATGCCCTTGGAAGGTGTAGCTGCCTTGATGGCTTCCTTCTGCTTAAGGATGGTGCCTGTCGTCAATGGATTTCGGCCGTATTCCTTAGCGATCACACTCAACCGCAAGCCAGCTTCATACTTTTTTTATTAACTCCATTTTTGTCTGCATAGAAAGCATTTTCTTCTTTCTGTGAACTTCAGCAACTTTCTTGGGACCCATGACTATACTGTACGTAATTAAGTTATGTAGTACGTACGTAAACTAATTAGGTTCTCACACAACACGATAAAGTAGCACAACGAAATCACTGATGCCAATTTACGTCAACAAACGAAATCGTATATGTGAACGAACAAATTCCGCGTGCGTACGATAACACTGATGAGAAGCAATGGCTGAAGAAGAACGCTGCTACGTACTAATACGTAGATGCATGATGGGAGAGATGATGACCAATAGGAGAGAAGGATCTCATGGCGATCGACTAGCATCAGGAACCAATGGGAAGCGCGGGAGGATGGTGGCGAGTCTACTCAGTTGGCGGCGTGCGAGTTTCAAAATTGTTATCGGTGGTCCGGGCGAATCTCAGACTTTACAGCAACAACCTTTCGTATCTTCAGCATTTTTCGTATGTAGAGCCATAAAATTTTTCGTATTTGCTTTCGTATCTCGAGTTATTCGTAAGTTGAGCCTTTCGTATCTCGAGGTACCACTGTACAAAAACAATTTCATACAAAATCTAAGCTACATTACAACTTCTTGGAGACTTCAAGAAACTCTCCTTACCTTAAAAGAATTTTTAGTAATACTATTCAGGAGATAGTTCTCCATGTATGAGGTTAACGGGACACCCATGACAGTCACAATTGTTTCCTGACGGAGGACAGTCTTCTCACTATCAGAAGGATCAGGCGAGTATGTTAATCGTTCGTCCAAGCAAACTGTGTTGGAGAATGTTACCTGGAAGGATGAACGTGCTCTTTCAATATGCAGTTTTGCTAAACGAAAATTTATAAAATTATCTCCTCAATATATTCATCAACTGGAAGGTACAGTAGACCTTCTTATAAAGCATTAATTAACATCCCCTACAGAAAAGTAGTGCCGTTAGTGCACCTAAAACTGTAGGCACAACTTGAGGTAATGGTAATGGAAAACATAAAATTTAGGTGAAATCCAAGACCTATGAGGTGTCATTCAACACCAAAAGGGAAATTGAGACTAAAAGGGTTTTAAAGGTAACAGGAGGGAACCTCGCAGTTACGCACGCTATGCAACAACTGTTAGGATAGAGTGGAAAGCAAGAGGTACAGTCAAAAGAATGAAAGGGAATGCAGCTGGGGGCCGAAGGGAGATTCTTCTATAGCCTCGATAAGAAAAAATTAATGACACGGTTCTTACATTTCTGGTCCTCATAGTCATTGTCTTCTCGGCTGGATTCACCTCTGAATGTTCATAACCATAGCAAATACGGTCAGCACCAAGGATCTGTAAAGAGGTTCAGCAATGAGAAAAAGTCAAACTACAAATGCTATTAGGGTTAGCAATTTCTTACAAAGGTTTAATCAGACATAAATAATTCAAGGCCTTAAAAAAAATTACTTCAATTAATACAACAATAGAATAAATGAGAAATATATATATTCACGAAAACCTCCGTAGAATTCACACAAAAATTTCAAAAATGCTGGTCAGCATAAACCCTAATCAAGAATCTTGTAGTTAAAGAGACAAACCTAGAAAAGTAATATTTTAGAATGTATGACATTTGACAGAAATTAGTGAAAACAAAACTCAATTAATAGAAGTACCTTGGTTCAATTTGTTCAATCTGTTAAATATTGTGTCATGTACTGTAGGTGACTCATACATACTATGTTGCAAAAATTATTTTTCATGCTGTTAAATAAAAGGTAGTAGGGCAACAAGACTCTTGTACAATACAGTGGACCCCCCAGCCTATTCGCGTTCTCAGTATTTGTGGACTCTCGCATTCGCGGATTTCTCTCTGGAACATTTCCACCCAAATGCACTTTTTGAGATAAAACTATTAAAAAAACTCAGGTATAAACATTTTAGTTGTTTTTCTTGAGTTTTAACTAACAAAATTGGAGGTTTGAAGCATTTTTATAGGCGTTCCAACTATTCGCGGGAGGGCCTGGTATGCATCCCTCGCGAATGCAGGGGGGCGGGGGACCACTGTACATACTGTAACAATTTCCCCACAAGATAATACTATCCTATGACCAACCATTTCATGTGTGTAATAAATCATCCAATATATTTTCATAAAACCCTTCATCACAACAAAATCTAACTCAAGAGAAAATCTTAAAGGAGCAGGCCAACTTACCGTCTGTGCCCATGACGGCAGGCCCCACCGAGAACTGATGAGTCTGTGTGTGTGCAGGACTCCGTCTTCCACATGTCGTTCTATGACGTCTGTGCCGACGACGGCTGGGTTGTGTGGGTTGGGGTATTTTCTCCAAACTGCTTGGGTTACTGTTTCCCATGGGTGGCTGTATGTGTGAAAGAGAAAAGAAGTTATGGAATGAAATGGAATTATAAAATTTAGACCAAAAGCCAAGCAAGCACTGGGACCTATGCTGAGGGCATTCAGTGCTGAAAGGGAAATTGACTGTAAACAATGCCTATCGTGCATTACATAAAGGACTGGCAGCCCCACCCCCTTACAGAAGTTATGAAATAATAATAAAACACCACTAACTCAAGTTTCCAAAAGCATTAACATCAGAATAAGAGCAAAAACTAATATTCAAAGCAGGTTACATTTGAAAGGGAAAAAATTCCATTAATAATCGGTATCACTTCCAACCTAATCCCCAGACCAAAATAAAATAAAATAAAAAAGGATGTACTTTTAACTTTTTTTTAATAATTATATAACATTATGTATCTAGATTATAATAAACATATCTCCAGTCATGTAATCATTCAACATTCCTGGTGCAATCTGATGGCAATGAAAAAATGCTTTGAACGACCCAGCTGTCAGCCAAACCAGACATTAAGACGGCCAAAAATAGCCACTCACTTGGCTACCGACACTTAGAGCAAAGAAAGAATACTCACAATACATACTAATTTATCCACGATTTAAATATACTTTAGGTGAATACTTACAAGATAAAGCAATACATATATAAAATGAAGCTATATATAACTTGAGATTACAGAGCAATTATCCATGATTTTAAAAGTATTTAACTTATGTGATTTAAACTACAATGCCAAACTGAATTCTTGCAGGATAAAGCAGTATATAGTACACCAGGATTTCTCACACAAAATGCAATTTATGTGAAATCCTTTTAATTACAGAGCAGCCTATCAGAAGCCAAATTCCACTTTGAGCAATGAGTCAATCATAGTTCGATCATACACGACACATACACTAGGCCTAATATGCAGGGAGTAAAAATATTACACACCAAATTAACATTCTCCAGTTTCAATCTTAAACATTCAGCACTTCACCTGTTCAGTGCGACCCCCAATAAAGTAAGATTATTTACCATTTAATTTATTTTTTGTCCTCTCAATCAAACTATATACTAGTAACTGTTACTCTACCAAACATTGAATTCAACATGATACCTCTTACCCCCTGCTATGATGTTTTGTACACCCATTCCCTGTGGGCACCTCACCGACCCCATGACCTGTCTATGATCCCACTTGGGGTCTTGATCCCTGATTTGTGAACCCCTGAACTAGTGTATAGACAAGTAAAAGATTCACTATCAATTTTTCACATACAGCAAAAAAGGACATGAAGCACAAATGGGGAGTTCAGAATCTATAAAAACCACATGAGCTCCAGTGAAGTTTGCAACACATACCTTGAGAGCAGTGGTAGATCCAGAAATTTTGCATGGGGGGCACATATATACATATAGGTATATATATATGTAACGTACACATACGGTACATACATATCAATACTTATATATGTATGCACACACAAATATATATATATATATATATATATATATATATATATATATATATATATATATATATATATATATATATATACAGCAGTAGTAGTTGTTGAAATAATAATTAACTAAGCAAATTTTGGCAAATAATGATGATTTATTAAAAGAAAACAATGTTCTATTATTCATATCTATGGAGCGGGTACGTGACTAGGTGACCCCCCCCTTAAATCCACCACTGCTTGAAAGATGAGAGACTACCAATAACTACATTCTTATCCTACAATCATGTGTTCTAGGATTTCTCTACATTGTCATGTTTTTATGTTATAGATTATCCTGCACACCTAATAAGATGTTATATGTCCAGGGAATGATTCACTACTGTCACCTAAGGACCATGATCCCACACAAAAGGCTAATAATAAGTGCTCACACAAAAGGCTCCATTTATAGTACATTTACTTGATTCTGTACTGCTTAACAGTAGAATACACAGGATAGCCTGTACATATATTATTTAGAAGACTCATTCTCAAGTTACTCTAAGGGAGAACTTTTACCTTGACATTAATATATAAAAATTCACCTCTGATTGATATTAAATTGTTTTTATATAGTAGGAAAAACTTAACCTACCTGACTTTTCGATCTGTCTACGTTCAGGAGTGATAGCAAAGTAACCCTACATTCTGACCACAAAATAATTCAATAAATAGTATCATTAAAATGAAAAAAAAAAATATATATATATATATATATATATATATATATATATATATATATATATATATAAATAATCGTTGAGCCTACCACCACGCCAAGATGGAGAAGACCTAGCCTGTGACCTAATTAGGCATACTTTCCACTGCCTATATACAAATACAATAACAAACTTGGGCTATAATGATTTTAAAAATTAAGTTTAAAATATAAGGACCTAAGGGGGAAAAAAAAGTAAATTACTACTATCGAGTCTATCACCAAGCCAGGATATAGAATACCTAACCTGTGCCCTACATACCCCTTATTCCCTCAGCCTAGGCCTATAAGATCATGGCCTTTGCGTGAAACTGGCCTCACAGCCAAATTTAAAGGGTAAGGCAATCCACTCGGCAGAAGCCGGCAACCTTGGGTAGCTGAGTGAGAAAGAGAAATGTCCCGGTTTTTATAGCCTAGCAACAGCCGATATCCCCAAAACGACTCTAAAAATATACAACTGTTATTATTATACATCAAAAGACATTCGGATGTTAATATTAGTTTAATCGTCAACATTACGTAATGTTTAGAAGAGCCATTGGCAGATTTAGTTGAGTTACGGCTGAAATATTAATGATTTCATTACTAAATTCACAAAGAATTCCCAAAAGTTGTCGAAAATTAGACTCGAAAAATGTATAATTTTATTTTTAAGCATTAAATGACATATGAAGATAATGATTATACGATTAGCCTATTCAAAAAGAAATGTTACGTAAGGTATATCCAAGACCCTTGATACATTTAGCAGTTATGGCATAAATTAACCTCAAATAAGCCTGGAAATGTACATTTAATATCTTTATTTATCAAATATGATGACGAAAAGAGCACTAGTAGTTTATTCTTCAAAATTAAATAAAATCAAAAATTCCCATTTTCTATCATTCCACCAAGACAGACGACACTCTCTTTTCCGATGATTTTCTCTTCCTTCTCCGCAACTCGACACTATTCCGGGATTCCATACGACACCACAGATCACTACCATCGCATTCCTAATTCGACACGACGTTCCCGGAAGTTTATTTAAGAAAAAAAAGTCGACCTCGGAAGGAATAAAATCTTCCGAAGGGCGGATTTCGTCATCATCGACCACCAACCAACCACATGACTCTTAATTCATTCTTCACATTTCCACTCATTCCGCCTCTTCTTTAGTCTCTTCCGTAATCACCTGAATACGTGTTCGGACGTCCAGATCTTCATGATGGATGATCGACTACGGCGGATCTTAAAATCGACCTTCTGGTGGGTTAAAATTCGACACCGAGCTCAACAGCAATCAGTGAGGCCTTCCGATCTCGCTGCCCTTAGCTGACTGAAAGGAAGGAGGTGAGGTAGCAGACCTACGAACAGCCTCCGTTTGGGAGCTTTACGCAATGGTGGAGTTGCGAGTTACTCATTTCATTTTTTACTTATTCTGTCCTTATAAGTATAACTACCCAAGATTAGCCTCTTCATTATTAATAAATCTATATAATCTTATTAATCTGAATATATATACTTTGGAAACTATTATAATTACGAGTAAAACTCAACAGAATATTACACACCCTTGGCACCAGCTCCAATTTACCATTTGTGAATTGGACGTTTTTTAAGAGTTATTTCGACTTTATAAGCATAAATATCCTATTGTATCCTACTAATATTTAATATATTTATTATTTTAATGATTTAGATATAATATATTTACCTTTAAATACGATTTAATTTAAAATTAAAACGCGTAGAAAAACTTAACAAACTGGCACCTGTTCTCGTGTACGTCATATTGACGTCACTGGGTGTGAATGTGTGGATGGCACCCGCCAACATTAAAGAGTAACTTTCATTCATCATGGCATACCTTTAGTGCCTATAATGTCATATTTACGTTAAAACTTGCTAGCTTTAATTTATATTATGCAATACTTTTGTCCGTTTACTAATTTGTCATTGTAAGTCCTCGATTTTAATTAAAAAGGCTTTAGGAAATCATGAAATTCTATATTTTAATATAATAAATTCACCTCTGCACCAACGCCTACGCTCGACTCCCACGCAAGGGAAAATTTACCGAAGCTGAGGTCGAAAACGGCCTTTATTGTCTTTTTTTTGTTTTATCATTTGTATTTTGTAAGTGGTATAAGTTCAATTCTCCCATCTGTCCCTCACAGAACGAATTCATTCCGATTAGAAAGCCACAATTATGTTCCTAGTGGACTGATTCGTCCAGTGGCACATGGCCTATGTCCGAGTCTCTATTCATTGCTTCGTCATTGTACGTTTAATTTCTTGTTTATTTAGACCGTATAAGTTCGGTTTCCCATTCTGTTCTTCAGTGAGTGAACCAATTCGAAATAGAAAGCCACAATTTATATTACTTGTGGCTGGCTTCGTCAAGTGTGACATAGGCCTAAGATTGAGCCTACTCTCAGGCATACTTACAGTAGCTTATAATCATTATCACGGTTCTCATTCGAGTGCTTTCAAAGAAGTGAAATGTGCAACATGCGTAACGGGATTCAACGCACTGCTTGTGATAATTTTGCTGGGGTTTATAGCAACCTCTCCCTCCTCAAATTGCTTCTGAAAGCATGAACATGACTGTGACTAGCGCCATTTTTTTTTTTTCATCCTCTTTGATAAGAATTAATCTACAGCTTTGTCTTGAGCCTCTAATTAAATTGTAAACACCTTGTGCCTCGCATTACAAGAGGAACATCATAAAAAAAAACAATTGTTTACGTCACCTTACACGAGAGGCATCACAAAAAACAATTGTTTACGTCACACTAAATGAGAAACATTACATAAAATGCGATCGCGAACCTCATAATGAATGAGAAGCAACTCTGAAATCCAACTTACTACAGTGAATTCATTTTTTAAAACTGAATTGGAAGTACCTCTCCCTCTCTCTCTCTCTCTCTCTCTCTCTCTCTCTCTCTCTCTCTTCTCTCTCTCTCTCTCTCTCTCTGTCCTCAGAGCATCACTTGACGAAGATGCACCAAGACCTCAACTCCGGCCAGGGGGCCATAACTAGTTAGGGTAGTATGTGAAAATCTTCGACACCTTGATATCGGTGTACCTGAGCAAGCAGTCATCCAAGATTTGCCACCATGGCAGGTTCCTATTCCTGCTGTCTATTTCACACCAACCTCTAAAGATGCCCATACCAGTCTACAGAAGCAGCTGGTTTTGGAAACAATATCCAAAGTGTCAAGTTCAGTTCCTGTAGGACACCACATCTACGTTGACGGCTCAGTACAGGCAGATGGAAGTGCAGCATGTGCTATGTTCTCCCCCACTTTAGAATCTCCGGGGCCTGAGGGTGGGTGGCATGGTCGTAGTTGCCAAACTCATCCAGTTCCACTTATTGCGAACTTCAAGGTATATGGGATGCAGTAACCCTACTTGTTAGAAGAAATGTGAATGGATTGGTGATCTGTGACTCCAAATCTGCACTCCAGGCCACTGACATCTTCTAGGCCCAGCTGTGGCCGTGCTGTGCGAGACATATTGTGTCAACTCGTGCTGCTTACAATGCCTCGCTTGTCTTGTCTTTCATGTGGATGCCCCCCTCCCATATTGGGCTTGCTGGGAATGACATGGTGGACAGTCTTGCTAAAGCTGCCTGCACGCTGGACCTTGATGACAGAAATGTTGAGCCTCACTTCGCTGCCTTAAACACATAGAATATATTCAGCCGCTTTTGCCTGTACAGCACAGCGTAGGGATGCAGAGAGGGGCACTAGTGTTTTCCATAACAACATCATGATAACTTTCTGCAGAGGCTTCACAAGTACCCCCGGCGACGTGGACTCATGGTGCGTAGGCATAATGTTTGTAAGTGCACCGGATAAGGTTGGGATATCGTCCTGTGTGGCAGGTTGGACAGACACTAGATATACCACACTACACCTCATGTAAACTGTGTAACCTTGCTAATGCCAATAACCTTGAACACTACTGCCTTCATTGCCCCACTGTCAGGAATCTGTTACCTCAAGGACAAAATTTACTTCAAACCTGCCAATTTTACTCAAAGATGACACCTAGACATAATTTTGGACTCGTCTTCCTCACTTTGGTGGCTGCTAAACTGTCTGTTGCAGTTGTTGTGATAATAGAATACGATCTCATATATGTTATTTTGTAACTGATATACCGATGATTCAATGCTGTAATTTTTTTTTTTTTTTTTTTTCTGTTGATTTCTGATGTAATGTATGTACTGCTAATATGTAACTGCTAATATGTAACTTTGTTTGACGTCTTTGGGCGTAATAAATATTATAAAAAAAAAACAAAAAAAAAAAATAATCTCTCTCTCTCTCTCTCTCTCTCTCTCCGCACGCTGCGGCAATAATTACTTCCGCGTCCAACTGAATGACTGCATGCGACATTTGAGAGTTGAGTTTTCATGCTCTCTCTCTCTCTCTCTCTCTCTCTCTCTCTCTCTCTCTCTCTCTCTCTCTCTCTCTCTCTCTCTCAGTGCAGCTATTGCACTGTGTATGACCTCCGAGGTTAGGCCTAGGTCCTTATAGGCCTATCCCTGTATGGTATTTGCGTTTGCATCGACAACTCTACAGTTTAAGAAACTTACAAATTACTCATCTTTTTCATTCACAGCTATTTTTGTTATCAGAGGCCTACTTAATATCCTTTGATAGACTTATACGGTTTAATGAAGTTGGTGAAATACTGCCACCAGTTTTAGATAAGGTACCAAACAGCAATAAGTGCTGCTGATAAATATAGCAGATAGCAATAGTTGTTAGTGTCAAACGTAGCAAATAGCAATAGTAGTTCGTGTTGAATATGGCTTATCTATTTATAAGCTACATTAAATTACACATATACGTATCTGGTTCCAGCTAGGTTGTTAACATAAAAATGTAATTAGTTAGAGATGCAGTGTGTATAGTGTATACTAAGGAGCGTATGTGTATGTTTTGTGTATTTAAGATTGGGAGAAAGAATATAAGGAAGGTGTAAGACAAGAAACGCCAGCATACGACTAAAATACACACACACACACACACACACACACACACACAACAAAAGCACGTCGCCAAGAGTCTAGGAATCATGGCGGCACGATGTCTGCATGGCAGAGTCTCTCTCTCTCTCTCTCTCTCTCTCTCTCTCTCTCCTTGAAATTAGCACCCCATGAATGAAGAAGTATTTCCTTATCCTGTAATGCAAATGAATAGTGACGTTTTAAACCAGCAGGACTTACGCTTGCATAGGCCTATAGCGCTATACTTAGCTACAACTCCCCAGTGCATTGTTGATGAAGTTTTGTTTGTTTGTTTGTATGGTGTTTTTACGTTGCATGGGACCAGAGGTCATTCAGCAGCGGGACCAACGGCTTTCCGTGACTTCCGAACCACATCGAGAGTGAACTTCTATCACCAGAAATACACATCTCTAACCCTTCTGTGGTATATCCGAGAATCGAACTTGCGGCCACCGAGGTGGTAGGTCAAGACTATACCGATCACGCCACTGAGGCGCTTTGATGAAGTTTTGTATCTTTGTATTCTGCTTAGGCTTATAATTCTGTATTCATTTTAAGTTCAGTTCATTTTCTAGGATAGCGACTTTTTTTTTTTCTTTCTTTCTTTAGCTTCCATTGCAACATAGGTCTACAGATAAGACAGTACCATGGATCTACATATACATTAATACCATCGGTCTACAGATACCAAAAGTCAAAAGATACGATAGTACCATAGACTGTTTTTAACGGTTACGTATGAATTGCGTAGCGAAGTTTTTCGTTATTGAATTTCGATAAGTTTTAGACTCGCTGTACCCCACCTTGACTGTAACCAGCCTTCCCTGTAACCGACGTTGGACCGTGTAAGGGAAGCCATTAATCGATCCTACCCGAATTCAGGTCAGTTTCTCCGCATTGTTTGATTTTGTTTGTTCCATTGAACGCTGGAGACGTTCGTTTGTCATTTATTTATCCAACTTCTTTGAGAGCTTGGGCTGGTCTTTGATGAAGTCAGTGCTTGGTTTGTTTTTGTCTTTCTTTTATCCATCTAACTCTTCCTTTGTTTGTTTGAAAGCTTCTCTAGATTTTGAGGACGTTTGTTCAACCTTTGTTTACTGAAATTGTTACAGTACTTTTGTTCATCGTTCCTTGACATATTGATTTGACAGTTACTTAGAAAAGTATTTCTTGTTTGATTTTCTTAGTTTAAGGAGATTAAATGTTTGAAGAAAAAAAAGTATAAATTCAAGATACGAGTATAAGTAATTTCATTTTTTTTTTCAATTCACTTATTCTTGTGGGTTAGGCCTAATAGCGTATAGTAGTATACTGTACAAATAGCCAGGGTCTGATATTATAAATATTTTTCAAGTAATGTAATACTTATGACTTATGATAAAGTAAAATATCACTTTAGGCCTACAGCAAATTCATTATTTCATTCACCAATTCGTGAGGGATAGACCTAACATTGTATCGTAGCACTATACAAATAATCACGGTCTGATGTATTATCACTATTTTCCTCCAATAATGTAATAGTACTTCTGACTTGTGATCATAGAGTTATTCATTTTTCTTATTAAAAGTATCAGATGTAATTGATTTTATACCTGGCAAGTAGGACTATCTACTTGAAGCATTCAAACCCAGTTGGTCTAGACTTCTGAACCCCAAGAATTTTATTGCTTTTGTGTCAATGACCAGGGAATTTGTAACGCCAGAATGAACTAATCAATCAGTGAACAAAGAATGTTGATTACATAAATTAAAAAGGGAAAATAAACAAAAGAAAAAGTTATATTATAAAAATAAACTTACACTTGCGAGGTTTCATGGTGAGGACAGTTGCACCGAGAGAGAGAGAGAGAGAGAGAGAGAGAGAGAGAGAGAGAGAGAGAGAGAGAGAGAGAGGAAAACATAAATAAGTTAGCTAAAGTCGAAAGAGGAAATGAGGTTAAAAAGTGTGCAGAGACTTTCACGGTCGATACCGAAGTTCGAGAACAGTCTACTTACTCCTCCTTGAAGGCTACTTGGACGTCGGTTTAGGTTCAGCAAATAAAACCTAGACTCTAAATTGACCTTTTGACTCTCTGACTCTTGACCTTGGCTGGATTTGGGGCATATGAGGTCACGAAGGAACTCGGCCTAGGCCTATTGCATTGACGCTCTGTCTGCATTGCGATGTAGGCCT
>NC_061103.1:41535347-41581246 GCF_015104395.2 Macrobrachium nipponense
ACCCAGTTGGCACAACCTTCTAGCCCAGCCACACGTAGAACGGTACCACCCAAGCAGTCCAGTCCCTTCAACTTCACGGCTGGCTGTTATCCACCATCTCTTGCGAACGAGAGGCTTTTCTCGTAGCGCAGCAGCAGAGATGGCTGGACACGTCCGACAGTCCTCTGCAGCTGTGTAGCAGGGAAGTGGGCCGTCTTCTGTGGTTGGTGTCGTAGACAGGGTCTGTCTCCTCTCAGAGCCACTCTTCAGCAGGTAGCGGATTTCCTCGTGTTTCTTCGCCGAGAGAAGCTCCTCTCAGTACCCACAGTTTAAAGGATATAGAGCCGCCCTGGCTCTCGTCCTAAAACTGATGACTGGACATCTCGAATTCGTTCGAGATCTCCTTGCTAATGAGGAGCTTCGAAAGGTCTTGCCCACCCAGGGAACTCAGGCCCCCTGCGTGGGATGTGACTCTCGTCCTTAGGAGTTTGACTCGAAGACCCTTCGAGCCACTCCGAGAGTCGTCAGACAGGGATCTGACCCTCAAGACCCTCTTCTTGCTGGCCCTGGCATCGCGAAGAGAGTAGGGGAACTACATGGTCTTTCTTATGATGTTTAAACACACCAGAGGCTGGGGATCCGTGACGCTCGATTTCGTCCCGAACTTCGTAGCCAAGACTCAGAATCCGTCGATCCCCCCCTGACGACAGGTTCGAGTCTTTCACGATCCCCTCCCTTCTGGACTTCACCGATAACGATGCGGATGAGATGCTGCTTTGTCCTGTGAGGGCGCTACGGCGCTATCTGAAGAGAACTCGACACCTCAGGCCTGAGTGTCGACGCCTCTTCGTTAGCACTGGGGTTACCAAGAAAGAAGTTTCCAAGAAACACGCTTTCTTTCTGGCTGCGTGAGGTGATCAGAGGAGAGCGTACGAGGCTGATGGTAGCGACGACATCCGTACGCTCCGAGCCGAGAGCCCACGAAGTTAGAGGTATCGGACCCTCCTTAGCGTTCCCGTAAGAACTTCTCCGTGGCGCAAGTCCTGAAGGCAGGTGTCTGGGCCAACCAGACCACCTTCACGTCCTTCTACCTTCGGGATATTGCCCACAAGTCCTTGGATACTTTTTCCTTGGGACCTGTGGTGGCTGCTCAACACGTTGTGTAAGCTTACCCAGCACCCGAGCAGGCAGAACAGCATCGATTCCTGGTATGACTGGGAGAATGAATGTGCGAATGAGAGAGTGACTGGCTTCTCTTCACCATCTTTCTCTACCTCTACCTGTGGGCAGAGGGATACGGTCGTTACCACGCTGGAAGGGAGTCAGATGCAGGTAAGCTATTCAACAGAGCTCCATCCTATCTTTTAACTTTAACGAGATAGGATGTATATCCACCACTTTCTCAACAAGGGGGAGAAAGTGGATGCCTACATGAGACAAACCCATTACTTTATATTTGCTCATGTAAAGGAAAAAGTTCTTACAATGCTGGTACGAAGAGATACGCTTGCCTCTCTCTTAGTACTCGGCCCAGAGGTCTGACCATTGATCCTGCGGTGCACACCCAATCAATCGGACAGAGGCTTGGATCCATCCCTCGCTCTTACGACCAGGGAGGCATTCCAGGGATGGACGAACACCAGTCTGTTCATCAAAGACTCAGATTCCTCCCACCAAGAAGTGAGTCTTCCTATTGTTAAAGGACCGATGGTTTGTATTACGTAATCGGAACAAATGACAATTTGTCGAAAATGCATTTTTTCCTAACTATACAAACCTGAGGTCCTTTACATATAGTCCCTCCTCATGCCACCCCTCACTCTGCGTATTTTGCATGGGCCAAAAGCAAAAGTGATTTGTTTACCTCCCAGCCGCGCGACGATCGGACAAGCAGTTAACTACCGTTCTCCCCTTGTTCGAAGCTTACGACCGTTCCAGCTGCCGCTAGCTACTTCCTATTGTTAAAGGACCTCAGGTTTGTATAGTTAGGAAAAATGCAATTTTCGACAAATTGTCATATTGTGCTAGAGACTTCCAATATGTTGCAAATAAAGGTAAATGATTGAATATTACAAGAATGTAAGAGTTTTAGCTTACAATTGCGTGAGTCCAAAGTTGACCGAAGGTTGATATATTTGCACTTATCATTATTGATGTGAAAATATTTCAAAACTGATAAAAGCTACAAGCATGGGTTATTTTTTTGTTGTATTCTACATGAAATTGCTCACATTTTCATATATAAACTTGATGTAACGGCTAATATAAAAACGGTGCAAACATTACGACATCGGACGAAAAAATTTCTGATTTTTTCAGCAGTTACGGCACAGACGTAGAAAAAGTTTTTAACTGAAAGTCACCATAAATCGAAAATATTATGCTAGAGACTTCAATTTGTTGCAAAATGAGGCAAATAATTGAGTACAGGCAGTCCCCGGGTTACGACGGGGGTTCCGTTCTTGAGGCGCGTCGTAAGCCGAAAATCGTCGTAAGCCGGAACGACACTTGGAAATATGCCTTAAACTAAGAAAAGTTAGAGACCTTACCACCTGTTGACATGCAAGTAGATTGCATGATGTGTAGTGTGGTTATTCCAATGGCAAAGGATGGTTCTTGAAGGTATAATTCTTTATTAAAAACTCTTGTGACACTAAAAAGCACAATGTACTACACTTAATCCTTAGGTTAGATTATACACTAAACACTATATATTATGCACTGTACACTTCGTAGTAGTACGTATGTATTTAGATCCTGGAGTACACTAAAATCCCCAGTCTGGTAGCTCTGGAAGGTAAAAGTATAACACAATTAGTACGAAATACTACACAAAGTCCTGAATGCAATATGTAAATTATAGATATCAAGAGTAAAAGAGTTAATGTATGTTAATTAATTCCTTACTTTTAGTTTATAATTCCTTACTTTGAGTTATATCAAGAGTAAAAAAGTTATGTAGTTAATTAATTCCTTACCTTTAGTTTAAATTTGGCATTCATCGTAACCCTGGATGGACAAAGTCTTATGTGGCCCCATAGCCTACATCATTCAGGGGGTTCTGGAATGTACAAAAATAATTAGTATGTCAGTAAGTACTCTATGCATAGTAAGTTACATACAGTAATATGCACATACAGTGGTTTAATATCACATATATAACATGTATAAAACTTAGTTAATGTATGTTAATTAATTCCTTACCTTTAGTTTAAATTTGGGCATTCATCGTAACCTGGATGGACAAAGTCTTATGTGGCCCCATAGCCTACATCATTCAGGGGTTCTGGAATGTACAAAAAAATAATTTTTGTCAGTAAGTACTCTATGCATAGTAAGTTACATACAGTAATATGCACCATACAGTGGTTTAATATCAACTGGTATGCATTATTGTAAATGATTGGTCTACACCCCCTGTTCAGCAGGGAGTGTACAGTACCAATTCCATGAGGGACCTTGATCACTTATCCCATGTGAGAGATCTTGGTCACTTTTTTTTAGTATAACTTACTTAATGTATGTTAATTACTACTATGTATAATTCCTTACCTTTATGTTATGTAGTAACCCTGGACAAAGTTTTATGTGGGCCCATAGCCTGCATCATGGAGGGGGTCCTGGTTTTCTGGAATGTACCAAAAAAGTATCAAAGTTAAGTCATGTTATGTATGTTTAGTAAGTTACATACAGTAACCATACGTACAGTGGTTTATAACATGTACATATGTACATAATCAAACTTGGTTGGAAATTCCTGTAAAAAAAGTTATGTACGTATGTAATATGTACTACTGTATGTAAAAACCTTACTGTTCATACTTTGTTACACTACTGTTACATGTGATACGTATACTTTCCTGAAGGGTTTTTTCCATCCAAAAATGGTGCTTCTACTTGTAGTAGTTATCCCTTGATGACACTTGTAGTAACAACCTGGAGTTGTGTGAAAATGTTGTCTGGAAGGAAAAAAGTAACAAAATTAGTGTACAAAATATACACTACAGAAAGTTGTGAATGCATATGTTAATTACTGTAGATATATCAAGAGTACTAAAAGAGTTAATGTATGTTAATTAATTCCTTACCTTTAGTTTATATTTGGCATTCAATGTAACCCTGGATGGACAAAGTCTTATGTGGCCCCATAGCCTACATCATTCGGGGGTTTCTGGAATGTACAAAAAATAATTTTGTCAGTAAGTTACTCTATGCATAGTAAGTTACTACAGTAATATGCACCATACAGTGGTTTAATATCACATATAACATGTAGTATAAACTTAATTTAGAAATTCCTTACATAACTTACCAACTTTTAGTGAGTCTCAAAGCTGTTACCTAGGTTGTGGGAGATGGAGGTGGAGTGTAGAGCATTCATGATAAGGATGCATTCCAAACCTAACTTCAGTGTGCTTTATCACAGATAACAGGCTAGGATGATGGGCAGTCTGGAATGAAGAATTAATATTAAAGGACAGTATGTAACCACTTAGGTGTACAAAATTTATTGTACGTATGCAAACATTAAACACAACGAGAATTCCTTACCTTCAGCAAAATGAAGACATGTAGGCTATGTAGAGGTCTGGTTTATGTAAGTCACAGGTGCATGCCAGTCTGGAATGATAATGTAATACATATGATTATAGTATGTATGTTACATACATAACATGGTTATTACATATGTAATATTAAAACATTAATAAAAAAAAAATGTCCTTACCAAATTCTAGTGGTTGGCTTGCTTACTGGGATGGCCATATGGTACATGAGAGTGGGTGGCTGGGCTATGGAGTGGGATGGGCAGGTGCTTGGGAGTCTGGAATGATAAAAAAATATATAAAATGATAGTTACTACTACTGTAACTACTGCACATGTTATTACTGTTTGACATATGTAGTGTGTAATACGTATGGTTCAATATAAAAAATGAAGAATTCTTTTACCTGAAGGAATGGGAGAGGTGATACTACTCGTATCAACTGATTTGGGCTCTGGAGAGGTGATACTCGTATCAACTGATGAGGGAACATCTACATCTGGAAAGAATGATAGGGTATAAATATATTATAAGGTGGATGTAATTGTAGCATATGTACACTTTTAATAAAATTTCTATTAGCAATTTATAAAACATTTTATACAAATTTGTTAAGGATTCCTTACCTGATGTAGGGCGAGGCATCAAAACCATGGAAAGGCTCAGGGTCATCTGGGTCACTGTCACTATCAAAGGGGTCTGAAATGGAAAAAAAAAAAAATAATAAGGTTATGCAACATCAAACACATTGTACCACTATGTAGTTAGTGTACGTATGTATGTAGGGTGTAAACAATTTCCAAACAGAAAATGAGAAAAATGAAATTGCTTACCTGATTGTACACGTGCAGGTGGGCGGGCTGATACAGATGGGTCCAGGTACAGGGGGATCTGGAACTGTCACAGGTAGTACAGGGAGATCTGGAACTGTCACAGGTATTACAGGGAGATCTGGAACTGTCACAGGTAGTACAGGGGATCTGGAACTGTCACCACTTCTGCAATAAAATACAAATGATGAAATTAATGAAGTTACAATTTACTCTTACATTTAGTTGTTACATTAAAAAAATTAACACATTTTAATATGTACACTATGTAAACACATAAATTAGTAAAACAGTTCAGAATTCCTTACCAGGACTAGGAGTGGGAGGTGGTGGTACTGGAGACTTGTGAAAGAAAGTGTCAAGCCTGGACTGCACACTTCTCTTCGTCTGCTTCTCCTTCAGGGTCTCCTTTGTAGAAAGTCACCAAATCCATGATTCCTCTCTTGATTTTGTCAAACCTAGAAACGTTAGGGTCTTCTGCCTCAAAAGAAGCCAAGGCTCTCTCCAGATGAGTAAAACCCTCTGACAAGCCTTTCACAGTTAATGACCTGGGTTTTGGCTCTGGTGCCGCTCCTCTTCCTCAATCATTTGTTGTTCAAGTTCTAGTAAGTCCTCTGCAGACAATTCCTCTCCATGGGAAGCCAGCAGCTCTGTTACATCATCAGGTTCAAGATCTAGTTGCAGCCTCTTGCTTAGCCCTACGATCTTCCTCGTCACAGTCTCGACGTCTTCTGCCTGGTCAAGCCTTCAAAACTGTGCACAAACTGTGGACACAGTTTCCTCCAGGCCCCATTTAAAGTGGTCGTCTTCACCTCATCCCAAGCACTTGCAATGTTCTTCACTGCATCTGCAATGTTGTAGCCCTTCCAGAATTGCTTCAGTGTCAACTCCCTTGTTAGCTTCTATGGCCCTCAAAGCAAAACGTATGGTCCTTCTAAGGTAGTAATGCCTTGAAATTAGCTATTACTCCCTGGTCCATTGGCTGTATCAGCGATGTGGTATTGGGTGGGAGGTACACCACCTTCACATTAGGATGCATGTCGCTCAAATTTGAAGGGTGACCAGGGGCATTGTCCAGGACTAAGAGGGCCTTAAAAGGCAGACCCTTCGAAGTCAAATACCGCTCCACTGCTGGCACGAAATGGTCATTGAACCAATCTTCGAAGACCATTAAGGTAACCCACGCCTTCTTGTTAGATTTCCAAATCACAGGGAGTTGACTCTTGAAAATGCCCTTGAAAGCCCTGGGATTCTCGGCCAAATACACCAGCAGGGCTTCAGTTTCAAATCACCACTTGCATTGGCCCCAAACAGCAAAGTCAGTCGCTCCTTTCCAGCTTATGGCCAGGTGCTGACTTCTCCTCCTTGGAAAGGTACGTTCGATTTGGCATTCTTTTCCAAAATAATCCAGTCTCATCCACATTAAAGACTTGGTCAGCCGTGTAACCACCATCCTTAATTATCTCAGCCAAACCACCTGGAAAACTTTCTGCTGCTTCGCTATCAGCACTAGCAGCTTCACCTTGCAGCTTCACATTATTGCAAATTTGCACGAGCCTTAAAACGGTTAAACCAACCTCTACTCGCGGAAAATTCACCACCAGCACTGCCTTCGCCAAACTTTTTCACTACTGCCTCATGCAGCGCTCTAGCCTTCTCCTGGATCACACTTAAGCTCACCGGAACACGTCGCTGGTTCTGGTCCTCCAGCCAGATCATGAGCAATTTCTCCATTTCAACAATGCTCTGGCTACGTTGCTTCTCGTTTATCACCGTTGACTTCATCGGTGCAGCATCCTTAACGTGCTTCAGAATACGTTCCTTATCCTTCACAATGGTTACCACCGTGGTCCTGCTCAAGCCTAAAGAACGGCCTATTTCGGTGTTAGTTTCTCCCTTCTCCGAACGCTTTATCACGTCATATTTGACCTCCATCGTGATGACCTTCCTCTTCTTGGATGAACTATCATCGGAGGAAGTACTTTGGCGTTTAGGAGCCATTGTAAATTAGCGAAAATGGCAAGGAATTTCAGCAACGTCTCAGCACACAACCTAGTGGAATGCAGGCAGGCACGCGATTGAAGTGGCGTCCTTTCGTATTGTTACGCTTGGCGTCCTCGACCGTCCGAGGTCGTTGTTCGGTCAATTTACCATACAGTTTAATAGCGTTAATTAATTTATGCACCTCCGCTCAAAAACTAGTTCTGCATATGAGGTATCGTTAAAAAGCATAACAAAACGTCGTAACCTTGGAATTTGTGTTGTAATCTAACCAGAAACTTAGTTTTCATACAATCAACTTACCTGTCAGATATATACATAGCTAAGACTCCGTCGTCCCCGACAGAAATTCAAATTTCGCGCCACTCGCTACAGGTAGGTCAGGTGATCTACCGGCCTGCCCTGGGCGCAGGACTAGGAACCATCCCCGTTTTCTATCATATTTTCTCTGTCGCCGGTGGTATCAACATTGTTGTTATTACCTCCTGACTTAGATTCATTTTTCAACCTTTGATCAACGTTTTTCGGCTTTTTGGTGACGTATTTGGATCGTGTTTTGGCATTCGCTACTGTGGACTGTTTTTGGAATAACTCTTTTGGATTTTTCTCAGTATGTCTGATTCTAATGTGAGTGTGAGAATGTGTGTGAATGTAGGCTGCAGGGTGAGGATACCGAAAGCTTCGGTTGATCCTCACACTGTATGCCGTAAATGTAGGGGGGTTCAGTGTTCTGCTATTAATACTTGTAAGGAATGCGAGGGATTGAATGCAGAGAGTGGAAGACTTTGACTTCTTATTTGAAGAAGTTAGAGAGGGATAGAGTTAGACGGCTGAAAGGTGTGAGTTCAAGGCCTATTGAGCCTTTCACGGATAATTCTAATCCTACTGATGTAGATTCTCCCTATATATCTCATTCTCAGAGTGCTTTTCGATTGCGGCATCGGAAATCGCCAATCTGAAAGCTACTATTAGAGACATGAAGTCCAGATGGCTGACTCCAAAGGTAAGGCTAGTGATAGTGAACATTTCAGTGAAGTGAGTTCTCTAAGTGTTGTGGAGGGGGCGTTTGATCGTCCCTGCGACGCTCCCAGGCCTAGACCTCTTCCAAGCTCCCATGCCCAGAGGAGAAGGAAAGTCGAAAGCCTTAAGGAGGTCGTGGGGAATACCCCAAACGGTCAGACGTCCCTTCAGCTAGCTCTGCTTCATGGCAGGCGGCTCAAGGGCGCTATAGGAAAAAGCGTCTTTCGCGAGTGTTTTCTCGTCTCTCCCTCCCTCCCGCACCTAAACGAGGGTGGAAGGAGTCGAACTTGTCGAGACCGCTGAAGCGTCATATGAAGCCCGACATAGATTCGAGCCCAGAGCGCTTCTCAGATGACGCTCCGTCTGCTATTAAGAAAGCGAAGGTGGCGTCAGCGTCACCTGACGCTTGTGCGGAAGTACCCCTTCCTTCTTCTTCCCCGAGTGATGACGAAAGGCGTCATGCACTAGACGTGGGAGAAGCGTCAAGAAAGATAATTATGGCAGGTTCAGGAACAACTGTCATCTCTTGTGGGAGTTTAGCGCCCCGTCGGAAGGACGTGACGCTTCCAATTAAGAAGAAGTCTCGTCCTCTCTCACCTGCTCGAAGAGAAGCGTCAGACAGACGTGAAACTGCTAAACGTCTTGCAGAAGCTTCGAGTTCGAGAGCTAGAACGGGGGCTTACGAACGTAAGACGTCTTTTAGAAGTGAAGCGTCATTGAAAGCGGATCTTAGACGTGACGCTCCGTCCAATATTGTGACGCCGAGTAGGACGCCTTTAGAGAGCGGAGCGTCTTCCAGGCGCGAAGCGTCATCAAGACGTCAGCAAGAGAACGTCAGCCATGACGCTCGGAGAACGGGAAGCGTCATACAAGGCGTCTTCTAAAGTTCAAGAGAAGCCGGAGCTTGTGACGCCTTCCAAGTCTTTTAAAGCGGGAAAGAGGAAAGAGTATCATTCCCTTAGCCCTCTCCTATTAGGATTTGTCTCCTCCAGAAGAGGAAAGTTCAGAAAGGAGAAACGGAGACTCAGATAGATCCCGAGTTGGAGGAAAACTCGGATGATGAAGTTCATGGAAGAGAGGGTCTGTCCAACTATAAGGTTTTGACTACCCTGCTTCTTGAGGAGTATGGAGACGAGTTGACTCCTGCTGCTCCTCCTTCTCCGCGCTCGCTCTTTTCCAGTGCTAAGACGAAGAAGCCCTCGTCTTTTCTAAAAATGAAACCCACCATCTCGATGAAGCGGGCATTACACACCTTAGACTCATGGATGAAGTCTAAGAAAGACTTAGTCAGGACAGTCTTTTGCATGCCTCCAGCAAGATTAGCTGGGAAAAGAGGCATATGGTATAAGACGGGAGAGAATATGGGTATCGCTCTCCCTTCTACAACAGAGGCAGATTTTTCGACTTTGGTTGACGCTTCAAGGCGTCCAAGTCTCAATTCTGCACGAATTACATGGGGTATTTCAGAACTGGATCATCTCCTCAAGGGACTCTTTCATGTATTGGAAGTCTTCAACTTCTTAGATTGGTCCCTTGGGGTGATGTCCAAGAAAGCCCATGATTCAGAAGGAATCGAACCTGAAGCCCTGTTATGTCATTTTGTCTTGCATTGACAAAGCGGTACAGGATGGATCTTTTGAAATCTCTTCATTATTTGGAGCAGGTCTTTTAAAGAAAAGGACGGTGTATGGCGCCTTCTTAACAAAGGCAGTCTCGCATGCTCAGAGGGCACTCTACTGTATGCGCCTCTTTCTGACTTTTTGTTCCCTTCTCAGTTAGTGAAGGACGTTGCTCACTCGTTAACTGAGAAGGCGACTCAGGATCTTCTGACGCAGTCAGCTAGGAAGAAGAAACCTGTTTCTACATATGACAAGAAAGGACCTAGTACATCATTGCAGCCCTTTCGAGGTGGTCCGATCTCCAGACCTCCCGCAAGAAGGAAGGCTCCGGAGAAGAGAGGTAGGTCTGCCTTTCGTCCCTTTAAAAAGGGAAAATGAAAAAAAAAAAACATCTCTCCTCCAAGCACCAGTAGGTGCCAGGCTCCTAGGATTCGTGGAGGCCTGGACACTGATAAACGCAGACGCGTCTGCATTGGCTATCATAAGGAAGGATATCGTATCCCTTTCCTGACGCTCCTCCCCTAACGTCAATACCAAGGGAACTATCAGCCAAGTACAAGGACCCTGTGCTGAGGGATACTCTTCGATCGATGGTGGAACAAATGTGGGACAAGAGAGCGATAGAACTAGTACTGGATCAAAACTCCCCGGGGTTTTACAATCGCCTTTTTCTAGTGGCGAAAGCCTCGGGAGGCTGGAGACCAGTACTGGACGTCAGCTCTCTGAACAAATTTGTTCAGAAGGAGAAGTTCTCCATGGAGACTTCTGCTTCAGTCCTAGCGTCATTACGACAAGGAGATTGGATGGTGTCTCTAGATCTCCAGGACGCCTACTTTCATGTCCCGATCCACCCTTCATCGAAGAAGTACCTCCGTTTCATGACGGGGGAAGGAAGGATCTTTCAGTTCAGAGCCTTGTTTTGTTTCGGCCTGTCCACAGCTCCTCAGGTCTTCACAAGCCTGATGAAGAATGTGGCGAGGTTTCTTCACCTCAAAGGAGTAAATATCTCTGTATCTGGACGACTGGCTCATCAGGGCCAGATCAGAGAGACAGTGCTTGGAGGACCTAATGTTAACTCTAGATTTGATCAAAGCGTTGGGATTGCTCGTGAACCTCGAGAAGTCGCAGCTGACCCCCAGACAAGACCTAGTCTATCTGGGGATTCGGATGGATTCTCGGGGTTTTCGAGTTTTTCCTTCGCAAGAGAGAATCGCAAAAGGTTTGCGTATAGTCTCTCTCTTCTTAGAGAAGGAACAAACGTCAGCGAGGGAATGGTTGAGCCTTCTGGGGACGCTTTCCTCACTACAACAATTCTTCCCTCTAGGAAGAAACTACATGTTCGTCCGCTTCAATTCTTCCTCAAGAGGTTCTTGGAGCTGGAAAACCGGACAACTGTCAGACGTTTTTCCCATTCCAAGGGAGACAAAAGTCACACCTACAATGGTGGTTGCTCCCCTCTGGAAGAGAACAAAGGGATCTCTCTAAGAACACAGAACCCAGACCTAGTGTTGTTCTCCGACGCGTCGGAGAGAGGTTGGGGAGCGACATTAGGCTCAGAAGAGGTGTCAGGCACCTGGGAACCAGCACAGGTGACTTGGCACATAAACTGCAAGGAGCTCTTTGCCGTACATCTGGCTTTGAAGAGTCTAGAACCTCTGGTATCAAACAAGGTAGTGCAAGTAAATGTGGACAACACCACCGCACTTGCCTACATTCGGAAACAGGGAGGGACGCACTCCTCGTTCCTTTACGAGCTGACGAGAGACCTATTACTTTGGACGTCTCACAGGAACATCTCCCTACTGACAAGGTTCGTACAGGGAGTAAAGAATGTGAGGGCGGACAGGCTCAGCAGGAGGAAACCAGGTCCTTCATTATACAGAATGGACTCTACACGAGGGAGTGTGTCTCGATCTCTGGTCTCTGTGGGGGACTCCTCTTGTGGATCTCTTCGCAACATTCATTTCAAAAAGGCTCCCAGTGTTTTGCTCGGTCGTGGAAGATCCAAGAGCACTTATGGTAGACGCCTTCCTGCTAAATTGGTCTCGAGTAGACGTTTATGCTTTTCCCCATTCAAAATCTCCTGGGGTTAGTAATGAAAAAGTTTGTTGCGTCAAAGGAGACGAGGATGACGTTAATAGCCCCCTTTTGGCCAGCCCAGGAATGGTTCACGGAGGTTGGTAGAGTGGATCGTAGACTTTCCAAGATCCCTACCAAGAAGGACGGATCTTCTCAGACAACCACACTTCAAGAGGTACCATCAAAACCTCCCCGCTCTCGCTCTGACTGCCTTTCGCTATCGAAAAACTTGTCAGAGCGAGAGGCTTTTCTCGCGAAGTGCAAGCGCGATCGCGAGAGCACGCAGAACCTCCACTACGAAAGTATACCAGTCGAAGTGGGAGGTATTTAGAAGGTGGTGTAGATCCAAGAAGTTGTTCCTCTCCTCTACCTCTATAGCGGAAATTGCTGAATTCTTGCTATTCCTGAGAGTAAAATCTCATCTAGCCGTATCCACAATAAAGGGATACAGAAGTATGCTCCTCGGCTGTATTCAGGAACAGAGATTAGATCTGGCAAATAACAAAGATCTCCACGATCTCATAAGATCTTTTGAGACTTCTAAGTCTAAGGAACCAGTACATCCGAACTGGAACTGGACGTAGTTCCTCAAATATCTGTCATCGGATAGATTCGAACCTCCTCATCTGGCATCGTTTTAGAGACATACTATAAAATGCCTATTACCTATTATCTTTAGCTAACGGCAAAGAGAATTAGTGAATTACAAGCTCTGCAGGATAAAGTAGGATTCAAGGGAGACTCGGCTATTTGCTCGTTTAAGACCCTGTTTTTAGCGAAAAACGAGAATCCCACGAATCCTGGCCTAAGTCATTCGAAGTCAAAGGACTGTCGAGTCTCGTAGGCAGAGAAGCGAGAGGTCTCTATGCCCTGTTAGAGCGCTGAAGTTCTACCTTCAGAGAAAGCGTCAGTTGGAGGCTCTAGACAAGGTCTCTGGTGCGCGGTAAAAGACCCCCACAAGACTGATGTCCAAGAATGCTCTGGCGTTCTTGTAAGAAACGTCATTACGGACGCTCATAAGGTCTGTCCTGACGAACAGTTACAACTACTAAGAGTAAAAGCTCATGAAGTAAGTAAGAGCGGTAGCGACGTCTCTCTCGTTTTATAAGAATATGTCGCTTAAAAAACATCATAGATACGACATATTGGAGATGCAACTCAGTATTTGCATCTCATTACTTGAAAGACGTGCGTGTGACGTATGAGAAGTGTTTTTTCTCTAGGTCCTATCGTATCGGCAGATACGATTCTGGGTACGGGAGCCGACACCAATCCTTAAATATATATACTGTTCTTCTTTTTGGATATGGTCGAGAGTCTCTTCGAACAATGGAGGACTTAGGCTCGCACGGGCGGCCGTCTATGTTGTTCATAAGAGAATTCTTGTCATATCCAATTAGTTGGGTATAATTTTTTTTTTGAAAATTATGTATGTGTGCGTAGTGGTTTTTGAGTTACGGTTGTTGTGACGAGTTCGGGGATAACTCGTAACAATCCTTAGTTCTAACATATGGTTAGGATCAGGTGGCTCGGGATTGTTGTGTGCTCCTTCATAAGGTGTATTGTCATATAAGTGGATCAGCACCCATTGACAAAGTCCTTTTAGGCTCTGCCGAGTAAGTGGGTAAGACCCCATCGGCAGACCCACAAGAACTCTTGGCCATAGATACATATCTCGCTAAAGTTTCTTGAGGTGATGCAGACTACTGGGCAAACACCCACGAAGTCTACCACCTATCAGGTAGGAACCAAGGTTTTATTTATACCTACAACATATGTTGTTTACCTGTCTATTCCATATAGTAGCTGTCTCTTACCCTCCACCGAAGGGTGCCAATCAGCTATGTATATATCTGACAGGTAAGTTGATTGTATGAAAATGATATTGTTTTTTTTTATGATACAATGTTTCATACATACTTACCTGGCAGATATATACAATTAAAGGCCCACCCAGCCTCCCCGCAGGAGACAGGTGGAAGAGAGAAAATATGATAGAAAACGGGGATGGTTCCTAGTCCTGCCGCCCAGGGCAGGCCGGTAGATCACCTGACCTACCTGTAGCGAGTGGCGCGAAATTTGAATTTCTGTCGGGGACGACGGAGTCTTAGCTATGTATATATTCTGCCAGGTAAGTATGTATGAACTTTATGTATCATAACAATATCATTTTTTTTAATTATGTACTGGAAACAAGCAATGATTTCTTTTTCATTATTTTTTGCGCTTTTGGACTGTTTTAAACTGCGCATCCCAAGCTAGTGTATTCATTCGCCCGCAAACTAGTCCGCATATGCGGCGTCAGTAAAAAAATTTAAAAATACGAAAAAAAAAAGTGTCAAAAATCATCAAACCTCAAAATTTTGTTGTAATGTAACCAAAAACATATTTTTATTATGTACTGTGCTAAACTATAAAGGATTTTTATCATAGCATGCGTTTTTTTAAAAGCGTCGTTAACTCGGAGCGTCGGAAGCGTCAGCGTCGTAACCTCGGAACAAGCGTCGTTAACCCAGGACGGGAATTTCCATTAAATATTAAGAAAAAAGCGTCGTAACCTCGGAACGTCGTAAGCCGGAAACCGTCGTAACCGGGGACCGCCTTTATTACTGGAATGTAAGAATTTTAGCTTAAATTGCGGTTTTCAACCATTTCGGTCGAGTAAAAGCTGACTGAAGGTTGAAATTTTGGCACTTGTCGTTATTTATATGAAAATATTCAAAACTGATGAAAGCTACAACCATGGGTTGTTTTTTTAAAATGGTGCAAACATTATGACAATTTTTCGGAAGAGTTACCGCGCGGACGTAAGGAAAAAATTTTTTGCAGAAATTCACCATAAATCGAAATATTGTGCTTGAGAGTTCCAATTTGTTGTAAAATGAAGGTAATTGATTGAATATTACGAGAATATAAGAGTTTTAGCTTACAATTGCGTTTTTCGACCATTTCGGTAAAGTCAAAGTTGACCGAAGGTTGAAATTTTGGCACATCGTTATTTATATGAAAATATTTCAAAACTGATAAAAGCTACAACCATGGGTTGATATTTGTTGTATTCTACATAAAATTGCGCACATTTTCATATATAAAACTATGTAACGGCTAATATAAAATGGGGCAAAAATTATGTCAAAGTGATGAAATAATTTGCGAGATGTGTCGCTGATGCTTTTTATTGCGAGAAGAAAGAAATTCGTGCTTGCGCGCCTAGGTAACGATTGTAAACAAAACAACAGCTTGATCCGTGAACTCCCAGCATCCCTCAAGGTGCGTGATTCAAAAGTTTTCGCCAAATAGGCCTATAACTATTTTTCCGCAAATTTTTAAAAAAACTTTTTTGCGTCAACGTTTCGTACGTTAATTCGGCACCCAACAGACAATTGTTGTCGATGTTTAATACATCCAATCGGCGTTTAAGGGTTAATCATGTCTGCATTTCTTTGTATGCTGTTTATATGTTGAATAAAAGATTTTCACTAAATTAATTCAGTTTTATATACATATTTTTTTATAAAGTCTATGGGGTAATGACTCATCTCAGTCAGTAGGTAACACTTAAACTGTTTTTCAGATTTTAAAGAATTAGTAATGCCTCACTTACTTTGTGTTTTGGTGGTTGTAATTGGTAAGGTTTTCTATACTGTGAAAAGTTACAACTAATCTTACAAACTTTGATTTGTGTCTTTAATATTAATTCCCTTTTGGTATTCTTTTCTTTGTTTGAGTTGTTGTATGAGTGCTTCTAAATTTTTCTTTGATTTTGTTTTTGAGTTGATACTACAATATTTGTATGATACAGCTTACCACCTGAAAAGAATCAATGTCCATGTTTCTTCTGGTCACATTTCCATTTTTACCTTGCTGTTTCCTATCGTGGCTGTCACACTTACAGTGTTTGTTTTCATGAGCTTGTCTAATTTGTATCTACCACAGAGATTGTTTGTATAAACACACACCTGCATGCTTAAAGACTGCTGGGTGCTGATAGCCATTTCATTTTGACTGTAGTAGTCTCTCCCACAAGTTCTGCGAGACTCAACCTTCTCAATTTACTCTAGGCTTGGAACCAGCTGTTGGCTGGTCATTAACTCATTTTGCATTTTGTAACCCACAGGCTAGGTATTTTGATGTGGATAAAGAAAAGAAAGATGTAGTAGTATATTCATTGTTGTCTTATTAGTTTAGGAATAGGAGTATGTAGAGAATAGGCCTGACCATTTGGTGAATGTATGGGCTGAGAGAAGTCCCATACTTAGGGTGAGGAATCCTAAACCAGACAGATGTTTGGCCAGTCAAGAAGGAACCCAGGAACTTATTTTCTGTAATGATAGTACACTGCAAAAATGATTGTGCCTTGGTCAACGTACTTTCTTAATGCACAAGACAGAATTTTATTGTATACTGAAAGAGAAATTTACAAGTATCACTACATAGTTCATTTGTAATATTGAAGACCCAAAATACACATTACACCAAAATGAGCAAGTCCAATAAAAATGGTAGATCCAAAAATAGTCTTAAAACCTACAAACCTCCAGTAACTTGGAAGAAAGAAGGTATACCCTTACCAAAACCTAGGGTTGGTGAAGAAACTTCAGTCACAAGAAAAATCAAAAGTTCATTACAAACTAATTTGAAATTTTTCTGAAGGAATTCCATATAAATGCTCTCAAATGACAGAGAATTGTGATTGTAAAGTAACAAATGCATTTCAGTGATTGTAGAAAAATGGCATTTGATGTAGGAACATAGTTTGCATGATTTTTATAAGAGGGCAAACAAAGTCTGCACCTAGAAGGCCTGTCTGGAGTTTGGATCCATGTAATTTAAATGATTAGAATCATTTAGTATTTGCAGAAAGTGTTCATTAAAAAAGTTAATTTTCTCTATTTCAGGTTAAAATCCTTATCTGACCCGAAAGTTGGCACGTCTGAGAGCCCAGAGAAAAAGAAGAAGCATAAAAAGAGAAAGAACGAGGATGTCTTCATTGAAGAACCAAAGAAAACAAGGAAGAGTAGAGTTGATGATGAGGAATTGACAAGAAGTGAAAGTAGGAAAGGGGAAAATGTTGAGAAGTGTAGGATTAAAAGGGTCAAAGTCGAAGACATGGAGTGTTCCAAAAGACAGAAAGGTCACCGGAGAGAGGAGTCTGAAGATTCAGATGAAGACAATGAAGAGAGCGATAAAAAGATTGCCAGCTCAAAGAAGACAAAAAGCCCAGCTCGTCAGGCTCGTCAGAAGCTGAGGGATTCTTGCCAGAGTTCTGATGTTGAGGTTGTCAAGGTAGAGGAGGTGAAGAAAGGGAGGAGAAAAAGGCAACAATCTGTAGAACCCAGTGAAAGTGAAAGTGAGGTAGTACATGATGAAGAGGTTGACGTTTCAAAGCCTACAAAGAGGCAATCTCTCAGAAAATACAAAAACAATGATCAGATGTCAGCAGGTCATATGCAGAAAGAGACCCGACAGTCAGTAGAATCATGTGAGACTGTGGCAACTACGTCATCAAAGAGGCACAAGAGGGAGAGCTTTACAGACAATATGTCTGTAACATCAACAAATGAAATAGAGAGTAGTTCTCCGAAAACAAGGAGGCACAAAAAAGGTGAGGTTAAAGAGAGTGAGGCGTTTGGAAATAAGGATGAATGTTCAGTGGGAAACACAAGAAGAAATAAAAGTTTGTCTGGATCATTAACTGAAGATGAGATGGAAGTAGTAGACACTGAGAATGCTTTAAAGGAAGACGAGAAAGTTTCTCAAGAGAAGGAGGTGTCAACAAGCTGTTTTATTTATGTGGAAAGTGAGGAGACAGTTGACAATAGTAATGATAGTGGAGACTTATGTACAGAAAGCAGAGAGTCAAGTCCAGTTGTCTCTCCTGTGGATGAGCTTTATAAACCTGGCCCCAAGAGCAGGAAACGACGTAAACGTAGCAGAACGAGGAAAACGTCTGTTCCATTTGAGGCTAAAGAAGAGGCTTCTGTTAGTCATGCAACCCCTTGTTCGAGTGCCTGTAACTCTTCTACTACAAACGTGAATTATAGGAATAATGTCTCATCATCTAGCATGAATAAGCACATTATTTTTGGGAGTGAAGATGAAGAGGAAGAAGTAACATCTTACAATAATTCCTGTGAAGGGAATGACATAGAAATAGTTGGACAAGTTACGAGACCATCTGGAATTGGTTTTCAGAATCCTTTGGGTTTTCAGAACCAGGGTGTCATTGATGTAGAAGGAGAGGATGTGTTCAGAGGTCTCGTTGATGCTCATGATTTAAATATCTCGGCAGAAACACTAAGTAACCTAAGAAGGATGAGTGAGCAGAGCACCCTTACAGTTGTCCAAGTAACCTCAAAGACTGAATCTGTAACCACCCAGACTTTCACTCTGCCCAACATGCCCACACAGACTGATTTTCGTGGCCCTCCATCCCCAATTCATCAGAGCTTTGAGGTTGGTGAGAATACAAAGAAGACATTTCACAATTTGCTGTCCCTTCAAGACCGTATGGAGCCTTTGGTTTTAAAGTCCAGGGAAATGAACATGTTCTTAGATGAGGAAGAAGAAGAAGAGCAGGTGGATTTGCAGGCAGAAGTTCCAGATGCTACTGAAAGTTCATGCCCTGCTCATCCACAGACTTCCCCTCAGAAGAGTTCAGGCAGAGAATCTAATGGGTCTGGCAATTCTGGTCTATCCGATATACTGGATAAGGAAGGTTCTCCAGTAGATGAAAGACCTGGCCCATCAACTAGGTCATCTAAAAAGTCTGCGCCCCGACCTTACCATGCACTAGGGAGGTTTTTGTCAAGGCTAAGAAATACAGACTCTTCCAGAGGTAGAGAGGAAACATTGCCGGCAATGTCCTGTCCCGAGGAGGCCCCTCGGGATAGTGCCATCACAAGTACCCTGACAGATCCAGAAAATTCTCATCTTGTAACCCCAAGTAAATTGGATGAGGAAGGGGATGACGATAAAACAGAGGATCACGGCAAAAGCGATGCAAAGTCTGCTGTATATGATGAAACAGGTGAAGGAGATATATTAACAAACCTAACAGAAGAATTGAAAGGAGACCTGTTGAAAGAAGTAGAGGTAAGGTTGTTCTCTGTTTATACATTAGTTCGTTCTAGCCTAATGAAACTAAAGATACAAGCTTTTTGTTATAATTTTTCATATGCACGCATTTGTGAATCTTTGTGTTTTCTTGATTTTGAAGCATGGGTTTTAATGGGACATTGAACCATTAGGGGAAGAGTGTTCATCTTTTGCATTGCTGCTAATTTGGTGACAAAGGTACCCAAAATCAGAGCACCTAATTGGCAAAAGAAGCTTAAGAGTCCATAAGCTGGCACCCCTGGCTAGAGGAAGCCTGTATACTCATGATTGCAGGAAGGAACATATTTCTACCTGACAAGTGTACTTTGTAGATGGTGCTAGTTTTGAACCTAGCTCACCCTTGTAAAGAGAAACAGTGCTGGACATCAAAGTTCAGAGGCAACATCATATTTCTGCACACCATCTTTTTGGGCATTAAGTTCATCCTGGATGATGAGAGAGACAGGCTTGATACTGTGTTGAAACAATTTCTTTCTTAGCTATACCTCCACTTAAGTTTTTTTTTTTTTTTTTGCATATTAATGCCTTTAATAATGTTTGTATTTTGCATTTCCATTGAGACTCTTCTTCTTTCCAGGGTACAATACTTGACAAAGACACCACGTTTTCAAAATATCCTCGTATGAATTGTCTTCCAAGAGTCGGTGAATTCTTGGCCATCAAAACATTGACTCTAGATGCAAATCTTTGTCCTGTTCACTCTGACTACACGAAGGTTCAAGTTCTCGAAGTGTCTGGTTTGTTGGTGAAGATGAAAACTATCCGTAAGTAATTTTTGTTTTGTTCATGAAACTTACCTGACAGATATATATATAGCTGTATTTTCTGAAGTCCGACAGAATTTAAAAATTCGCGGCACACGCAGTGGGCGGCCAGGTGGTAGTACCCATTCCCGCCGCTGGGAGGCGGATATCAGGAACTATTCCCATTTTCTATTCATATTTTTTTCTGTCGCCGGTCGGTAAACAACTGTTTACAGACCTCCGCCTAGGATTTTGAAACTTCATTAGCCACTTAAGTATCCTAATTATTCTTTCGATTATTAACTGGGATTTGTGGCTAGGCATACGCTATCGTAAATTTTTTCATTGCATTTGATGTCTGAAGCTAGTTAGCCTAGTTTCAGACTTTGTTGTCTGCATGGTAAGGTGAGGCTACCGGAACTTTCGGTAGACACTCGCTTAGTATATATGACGTTTACATGTTTTCTTTGCATAAGGTAATTAGTGTAATGTGTGACTGATTACGGAAGAAGGAGGATTCATTTACGCATTTTAGAGCGTGTTAGAATCAGGAGTTTTCCTCCACAGTAAACAGAAGTTAGAAATAATGAACCTTCTAACCTCCTGTAGATTTATTTTGCCTAACCCTGTGGTATGGCTTACGGGCCTAGAAGAAGTGTCTGCTAGAGGATTACATCAAGTAATCTTAGACTAAAGTGCTCGCTCTCCAATCAGTGTTGTGAAGTGTAGTGCCCCTTGTGTTGTGGAGGGGGCGTCAGATCGGCCCCATAATGCCTCTAGGCCTGGACCTCGTTGGACTCCCAGGACTCAGGGAAGGGCATGGGATCGAAAGCCGCAAGAGGGTTACGGGGCTCCCCACCGATCTGGCGTCCTTCAGCAGAACCTGTTGACGCTTCCCAGGCTGCTAAAGATCGTGCACGTGCACGAATCTTGAAGGATTGCTTCTCGCCATCCAACCGAGGCGTCCTCCCCACACAGGGGTTGGAGTTCTCGGAAGGACTCGCGCCCCCTAAAGAAGCTTTAGAGAAGAGGACGCTTCACGTCCTCTCTCTCGTCACGAGTGAACGCTCATGTATACATCATTTATACATTATTAAGGAGGCTCATTCATCTTGCCAGAAGAGTGATTTGAGCCTCCTGCGAGTGACCACTCATGTATACAATCATTTATACATTATTAAGGAGGCTCATTCATCTTGTCAGAAGAGTGATTTGAGCCTCCTGCGAGTGAACGTCATGTATACATCATTTATACATTATTAAGGAGGCTCATTCATCTTCCCAGAAGAGTGATTTGAGCCTCCTGCGAGTGAACGATCATGTATATGAACGCTCAGGTATACATCACTTATACATTATTAAGGAGGTTCATTCATCTTGCCAGAAGAGTGATTTGAGCCTCCTGCGAGTGAACGCTCATGAAGTTAGAGCTGTTTCAACCTCGCTAGCATTCCAAAAGAATTTGGTAATCAAGGACATTCTTGATTCCACCTTTTGGAGGAGCAACTCAGTATTCGTCTCCTCTCCTCATGGCGCTCCGTATACGTTATGTAACGTTCGCTTTACTTCGAAAAAGCAAGCTGATAAGTTTGACGGCCGGCAAGCTGCTGTGCACAGTCAAACAACTTATGTCTCAAGGTCGGCATAAGAAGGGCAATTTAGACGTGAGGAAGCTTTTGGAGGTGCTCGACGTCCTATAAGTAGAGACATTCTCCAGGACGCTCGGCAAGCACCTTGCGGAAGACGAAAGCCATACGTCTTCCTTTAGTGTTCACACTCTTCAGGAGCAGCGTGCGGCTCTCCATGGAGACTCGCATGAGACGTCCCTTAAAAATATTCAATGTCATACGCAAAACGCGGTTCGTCATAACATTGAGATTTTGTGGCAAGGTCGGGCTCGCCAGGACGCCTCTTGGCGGGCCTTGCATGCATCAAGGCGCTCAACGAGTTCCTCTCTGAAACGTCGTTCAGAAGACTTGGTGTTCTCTGCTCAGACACTCTCGTAGCTAAGCAGGACGTTTTTTGAGGACGCTCAGCAGGACGCTTTCCAGGACGCTAAGCAGGACGCTTTTGAGGGACGCTCGGCAGGACGCTTTTGAGGACGCTCAGCAGGATGCTTTCCAGCACGCTTTTGAGGACGCTCAGCAGGACGCTTTGTGGACATTCGCCATGGACGCTTCGGTGGAAGCTCGGCAGGACGCTTTGCGAGAGAAAAGACTTGTTGAAGGCGTCTTATTTGCTGTTGAGGACATTTCTTTACAGAAATATTTAAAAGGATTCGGAGTTAGCGGAGAGACATACCCGAATTTTTTCTTCGATCCCTCTTTCCTCTTCATCGATTTCTTTGAGAATCGGGAAGATTATATACTCGGATTCCTGGGTGACTTTCGGTCATGTTAAAGGGTTTTCCCCTATTAGCAAAGTGCTAATAGTTTTGTCAAGTCAGGACGTTTTCCCCATTGTCATTTAAGTGGGGGACCCCTCATAAATGGGGTAGTTCTCATTGACATAGATTTTAACGTTTTTATCGTTTAAGCGAATAAACTCATTAACAAATTTCGGAAGAGCTCTCATTCATTTTCAGAGGCTCATCCGGGGTTAAGAGAAAGACTTGTAGACTATCCAGGAAGTCTTTTGTCCAATATCATAAGAACATTGAACGGTCTTTTTCGATCCTCGGTTCTCTCTTGATGATCTCTATTCGAATATTACTCCCTTTCTTGGAAGAGAGTCTTGGCAACAGAGTCAAGGAGTTCTTTTAAAAAGTCTCGTTCATTAGAACGTGGACAGTCGTTTTCCTTTCTTTCTCTCTTCCTCGTCGAGGAAAGATGTAGTAGAGAATTCGATGTTCAAATTACTACAATACTTACGTAGTTTATCTTTGCGTCATTTTGCTAACGCATGGGTCAAGTCATATACGCATATCGTTTATTTACCTCTGCGGATAGAAGCCGAAAGAACTGTTGTTCTAATGTATTTATTTGACACTCCCTTCAACCTTCCAAGAGTTTTCGGAGTAAGAACAACTCTTCAGGTATTGTTACGACAACACCAACTCAGCTTCTGTATTTAGCGAATTCTGTTTCGTTTAAATAGGCCTGCTTGAGAGTTTCCTTTTGCTTGATAATATCATACCTATTCCTTCGTAAAGGGAGTAGCTGGCAACTCAGGCAGATAGTATTCTGTTCACCATTGAAGCTTTCCTTCGAGGAAGACTTCTCCTTCACTCTTTTTGATAGAGATCGAAGGTGGTCGATCTCCAATCCTTATTTTGTTTTCTTGAAGGAAAGAATTAGGATGGAGATCGTTGTTCAGAATACTATAAATATACTACGTATATTAACCTCGCGACATGATTCTACTAAGCAGTTGAATTGTCCGAGGGGTAGGCGCATATCCTAGTTATTCTACGGATTGCGACTTAGACGAGAAGTATTCTAATTGAACTGCAACACCAAACTCAGCTTCTGTATTTAGCGAATTTTGTTTCGTTTAAATATGCCTGCTTGAGAGTTTCCTTTTGCTCGATAATTTCATACCTATCCCTTCGTAAAGGAGTAGCTGGCAACTCAGGCACATAGTGCGAGACGATGATCAAGGCTGCTGTTACTGTGATCTACGCAGTACCGGCTAGCTCGGTGTCATGCGCGGTTGGTCCGTCTCTCTCCCTTGCGGGAATGGTGAATAAAACCGTCTCTCTGCCCTACAATCATGGATTTTAGCCTCGGGTTGAGGAAATTTCTAGTAATCTTGAATGATCATACCTGCCGTTTACTTAGAAAATTTCAACAAGATATCTCTTATACTTGTTAGGTGCGGGTTTACCGCACGGTACATTCTGTACGAATCTACCGCGGCATAGCACTATAATATGCTCTCCTGCTTATGCAAAGCGCAGCCTTATTTAGGGAAGGAAGCAGCTGAGTGAGGGAATGGATGAGTTTGCTGGGGACCATTTCCTCGCTGGAGAAGCTTGTTTTCCCTGAATAAACAGCAATTCAGACCTCTACAAATTTTCCTCACGAAGAAATTGGAATAACATCAAAGATCTTGTAATTCTAATTTTCTCTCAACGGCTTGAGGATCACCTCGGGTGATAGCGAGAGGGTGCCAGACATCCGAACAGAGAACAGATGTTCTGGCACATTGTCTGAAAGAATTGTGAAGCCAATTGTCGGCTCTCCAGTTCCTCGAAGGGTGAGTTTTGGATCGAGTGGCCCAAATCATCTCGGATAATTTCTCAGCTCTCTCATAGCTCGAGAAGAGAGAATTGGTTATGGGCTTGGGCACGGAACGTAACGATCCTCAAGAGGTTCGTTAAACTAGTGCACGTCCGTGCGGGTCTTCTCGATCGAAGGCAACAACTACTGACGTCTGAGTAATCTCACTTAGAAGTATGTCGAAAGTGAGGAGAGACTGAGGGCGTCCTTTCGTTAAGTTTTCGTAATATTTGGGGTACGAAGGAGCTTCCTCTTAAGTTGTTCCCTTATTCATGATCCTAGAGGATTAGCTTTAGTCGCCACATGTTGGCCTCTAAGAGGTTCGATTCACAGAGGTCAGGTAATTCAGAGAATTGTCCAAAGACCCTTCCCGAGAGAATCGGTGTAATCTAACATCGTCACTTAGTGAAGTATCTAATATCTCTCCTCTCGAGTCTGAAGGCGTTCAGACTATCGAGAAGCGATAAGATCTTCAAGATTAATGGCAGTCTCTTGGCCAAGCAAAGCAGTGCTGCCTATTTTCAGTTTTCAATCGGAGTGGGAGGGGCCGTTTCTGGAGATAGTGAAGGGAAATGACCTGTTCCTCCACCTCGACCTCTGTGAATTTCGTTATGGTTCTATCTTTCCGTATGAAGTGGGTGATAGATAAGATAGAAGTCCTAACTATTGTAGAATATGCAAATATGTTGTTGACGGCCTCTAGGCTCAGAGATTCGGTTCTGTCAAACAACAAAGCTTCACGATCTTTGAGGTCTGTGGAGATCTTGAAATTCTCTGGATCAAAGGTTCCGGCATGGAACTTAGACGTAGTCTGAGTTTCTGATGCAAAAGCATTTCGAACCTTCCTTTCTGCGAACTTAATACACGTGACCAGAAAGGCTAATATTCTAACCGCTCTAGCCACGGCAAGGAGGGTTAGTGAGGTTTTAGCCATCATCAGAGGTTTTGGCTTTAAAGGACATAATGCGGTCTGTCCTCTAAGCCTTCCGTTCTTGATAAGAATGAAAAACCTGTCTAACCCTTGACCCGAAGGCTTGGAGACCAAGGGTATGGCACAAATTATTGGGCAAGGGCATTAGAGAGTCCTGTGCCCTGTAGGGTCTCTCAAGTTTTATCTTGATAAAACTATAGAAAGTCAAGGTCAACGGACAATCTGCGGTGTTCGTAAAAAGACCAGACTGGTTCATGTCCAAGAACACCCTGGCATTATAGCCAAGGAGTTCTTTTAAGAGGTCTCATTTCATTATGTTTGCATAAAGATTTGAGATTTTTCTTAATATCAATGCTCAAGAGGTGAGGGCGCGGCCTCGGAAGCATTTGCAACAGAGCATGACACTCAGTAACATCCTGAGTGCCACGCTTTAGCGAAGCAACTCTGGGTTCGCTTCACACTCCCGACAATCTGCGGTGTTCCGTAAAAAGACCAGACTGGTTCATGTCCAAGAACACCCTGGCATTATAGCCAAGGAGTTCTTTTAAGAGGTCTCATTCATTATGTTTGCATAAAGATTTGAGATTTTTTCTTAATATGAATGCTCAAGAGGTGAGGGCGCGGCCTCGGAAGCATTTCAACAGAGCATGACTCAGTAACATCCTGAGTGCCACGCTTTAGCGAAGCAACTCTGTGTTCGCTTCACACTCCCGACGGGATGTGAAGACGACATTTTCAGATCCGTAAGTCGCTAGGACCATACATATCCGTAGATATATTATTGGGTGCAGGAAGCAACACGAATCCTATCCTATAGAAAAGGGATAGGTGTGCTTTTAACTTTGAAGGGTTGGTCGCTTGAGGCGCGTCCTCCTTTTCTTTAGCCTAGAAGTTATGGAACTAACTTTGATAGGTTAGGTCAGGTGGTGGTTTTAGCTTCGGTGTCCTCAGAAGTATGGTCATATGGTCTAGTCACATTGTGGTCACGCCCCCGTTGACAGATCATCTAGAGCGCACCAGCATTACAGGTCTCTACCTCGCTGGCAACTCTAGTAACGCAGAAGCAGACTTTGGTGACAGTAATCACGAAGTCGGCTATGCTAACAGGTCAGGAACCAAGATGTATATCATCTACTTAATTTAGTTTCCCAAATCCTATTCTTGTCTTCCCACCATCCGAAGGTGGGATTCAGCTACATATATATCTGTCAGGTAAGTTTCATGAACAAAATGTTATTGTTATAATACAATTAAGTTTGTTCATACTTACCTGGCAGATATATATAATTAAAGTGCCCACCCACCTCCCCTCAGGAGACAGTGGCACTGATAAAATATGAATAGAAAATGGGAATAGTTCCTGATATCCGCCTCCCAGCGGCGGGAATGGGTACTACCACCTGGCCGCCCACTGCGTGTGCCGCGAATTTTTAAATTCTGTCGGACTTCAGAAAATACAGCTATATATATATCTGCCAGGTAAGTATGAACAAACTTAATTGTATTATAACAATAACATTTTAGATTTTTAGTGAGCATAATCGTTAGCTAGGTAATTGTACTTGGTGAGCATACAGTAATACCTCAATCTTATATGTTTTGAGTTGTGTGAATTCACAATAGTGCAACTTTTAAATGGAACCTAACTAATTATCATGTGCGCACTTTTCAGAGACTTGCGAGCGCAAAAATGTACAGAGATCAGAGAATTTTCATGATACATGTTCCGTATATGTTTATTAATATTTCAAATATTTATGATAATAATAATAATAATAATAATAATAATAATTCATTTATAATAATAATAATTAACTGTAATTACAAATATATTTAAATGGAAATATTTTTTTCTCCTTGTCTTGTTTTTGTATCCCAGAGAAGCTCTCTCTCTCTCTCTCTCTCTCTCTCTCTCTCTCTCTCTCTCTCTCTCTCTCTCTCTCTCTCTCTCTCTCTCTCTCTCTCTCTCTCTCTCTCTCTCTTAGTTAGCAGTAGATAACTTTCAATTTATCTAATTTTACCTTCACCATCTAGAACTGTAAATACGCCGTTCTAAAACATAGACACACAACTTAGAGTTGTACTAGTTCAAATAAAAAGTACTGTTGTTCCGATACGAATACAAACCTTCGGTCCTTTACAATAGGAATGTAACTTGCGGCAGCTGGAACCGGTCGTAAGCTTCGAACAAGGGAGTTCGGTAGTTAACTGCTTGTCCGACTGCGCACCGCGCGACTGGGAGGTGAAGATCCCCTTTGCTTTCGGCCACCGACGGAGACAGACGTGTTGTTCGCTCTCTGCCCGCTTTCGTCGTACGCTTTGTATCTTTTTCAAACTTGGTTTGCTTTGTGTGTGTTTGATAAAATACTGTAAGTACGTGTGGTTTGTATTTTATTATTTTTTCATTATTATGGATTCCCGTGAGCTGGAAACGTCCCCACGCCCCCCCATCAGCCACAGAGTTTGCCCTGGTGTGGAGGGCCGTAAGTGTTGGGCCTTCATCGGCTCTGTCTGACTCGGTGCTGGGCCAGGTGGACTCGCTTGTCTCCGGACAAAAGGGTTCGCTGAAGTCCGGCAGGTCTTCCAAGCTACTTACCCTGCCTCTGCTGCGACTGAGGAGATTCTACGTGCCATCAGAGGATCCTATGCCGCCCAAACAGGTTAACCCGGAGCTAGCTAGGCTAACTCCGGGGGTGTCTCTGCTGCAGCTCCTGTCAGAGAACTTGTGGTTCTCGCAGCATGAGGCACTTGCACTGGAATCCACCGCCATGGCGGCATTCCAGGCAGTCTCCTGGTTAGACCTGTGGTCCCTCACAGTGTCTAAGGTCGCGGCCACCTCGGGAAATATTACTCCCGAGGGGGACCCGGCTTTTGGGAGGCTGTGTCAGTCTGGAGGTAGAGCCATTTCCTACCTAGCCCACCAGACGGCAAACCTGTGGGCCAACCTGGTACTTCGGCGTAGGGACGCAGTCCTCACCCGAGTGACCAGGTCGGCTGGGTGTGAGGCGGCACTGGGTCTTCACAACGGACTGGTGCGGAGTTCCTCCTCTCTCTTCCCAGGAGAGATGGTGGACGCTGCGGTGGAACGACGGCGCACTGGTGACAGTGACCGCCTAGTACACCAGGCAGTCTCGAGGCATTTGGGCAGCCTTGAACGACTGCGGCCAAGCCCAAGAGCTTGGTTAGCGCTTCCTCTGAGGCCAAGACGATTGCTTCGTTGAAGCCCAAAGGAAAGACTCTGCCTTCGACTTCTTGCAGGAGCGGTTGTCCTCAGCCCTCCTCCCAGCCCTCCTTCCCTCAGGGGAGCGGGGAAGAAGTCGAAGAGAGGCGGGAAACGCTGGGACGGCGTTCCCCCTCACCTGCTGCCGGAAGTGGGGGATGCCTGGCGAGCCATTGGGCAACATGGCAGCGCTACGGAGCGGAGACCTGGATAGTAGACGTCCTTTGGGAGGGCTATCTACTACTCTTCGAGTCTCGGCCACCCGTCACCTCCAACCCGGTCCACCTTCAGACCTACATACCTGGAACATCAAAGGACGTAGCCCTTCGGCAGGAAGTCCAAGCCATGCTGAGCAAGGGAGCTGTGGAGATCGTCAGGGATCGTTCACCGGGCTTCTACAGCCGTCTTTTCATGGTGGAGAAGTCTTTCGGGGGGCTGGCGCCCGGTGATAGATCTCTCTCCCCTGAACCGATTCGTTTGCCAGTCTCGGTTCACGAAGGAGACGGCACGTTCCGTGCTCGACTCCATCAGGGAGAACGACTTCATGCTTTCGGTGGACTTGAAGGACGCGTATTTCCAGATACCCGTCCATCAATCCTCCAGGAAGTACCTCTGCTTCATCCTCGACGGGACGGTGTACCAATTCAGGGCATTTTGCTTCGGTCTCTCAACCGCCCCACAGGTGTTCACGCGAATGTTCACTCTGGTGTCTGCTTGGCCCACTCGGTAGGGATACGTCTTCTGAGGTATCTCGACGACTGTTTGGTCCTGGCGAGCTCCTGTTCGCAGTTGCTACAGGACAGGTATCGACTTCTTGAGTTCTGGTGCAATCTGGGGATCGTGGTGAACTTCGAGAAGTCCAATCTCGAGCCCAACCAGAGGATGAAGTACCTGGGTATGCTGATCGACACGGTAGCAGGGCGAGTCTTCCCCACAGACTCGTGGATCAACAGATTCAGGGAGGCAGCCTACCAGTTCCTGTTTCGGCAAGAACAGTCGGCTCAGCAGTGGCAAGTCGTGATCGGCCACCTGTTGTCACTCAAGAAGTTAGTCCCTCATGGGCGTCTTCACCTGCGGTCTCTTCAGTGGAGACTAAAGGAGAGTTGGTCACAGGCAACAGACCCAGCTTACTTCCCCGTGTCCATCACAGAGGAGGTGAGGCAGGACCTAGGCTAGTGGCTGGATGACAGGAGCCTCTTGAGGAGTGCCTCTTCGCACTCCCCCCCCAGAGATGTTGCTGTTTTCGGACGCGTCAACCAAGGGATGGGGCGCACACCTGGAGGAGTTGCTGGCTGCAGGAGTGTGGGATCGTCACGACAAGCACCTTCACATCAACGTCCTGGAGCTTAAGGCAGCGTTCCTCGCTCTCCAAGAGTTCCAGGACCGCTTGATGGGACACTCGGTGGTGTTGATGTGCGACAACACCACAGTAGTGGCATACGTCAACAAACAGGGGGGCCTAGTGTCCTTCCCGTTACACCAGTTGACGTTGCAGGTGCACGAGTTGGCCGTGGCCCACTCAGTAGAGCTGTCAGCCCGCTACATTCCAGGCAAGAGGAATGTAGTAGCAGGCAAGCTCAGCCGTCGGGATCAGGTGATAGGGACCGAATGGTCTCTACACCCAGACGTGGCGGAAAGGCTCTTCAACCTGTGGGGGCATCCAGTAGTGGATCTGTTCACCACCCGGCACAACAGAAAACTTCCGGTTTTCTTCTCAGCCGTGCCGGACCCATGGGCAGCTGCAGAGGACGCTCTTCAACACCCGTGGGACAAACTCTTCGCGTACGCCTTTCCCCCGTTCTGCCTGATTCGCAAGGTGATCAGCTGAGTGCTGGTCACCCCGAATCTCGGGATGATCCTGGTGGCTCCCAAGTGGCCCCAGGCCATTTGGTACCAGGACCTGCTGGCTCTGCTTGCAGAAGCACCGAGAGAGATTCCCCCTTGGCACAACCTTCTTGTCCAGCCACACGTGGAACGGTACCACCAGACAGTCCAGTCTACATCTTCACGGCTGGCTGTAATCCACCATCTCTTGCGAGCGAGAGGTTTTTCTCACCGAGCAGCAACAGAGATGGGTGGGTACGTCAGGCAGTCCTCTGCAGCTGTGTACCAGGGAAAGTGGGCCATCTTCTGTGGTTGGTGTCGTAGACAGGGTTTATCTCCTCTCAGAGCCACTCTTCAGCAGGTAGCGGATTTCCTCGTATTTCTTCGCCGAGACAAGCTCCTCTCCATCCCCACAGTCAAAGGATACAGAGGCGCTCTGGCCCTAGTCCTGAAACTGAGGGGAGTGGATATCTTGAATTCGTTCGAGATCTCCCTGCTTATGAGGAGCTTTGAGAGGTCTTGCCCACCCAGGGAACTCAGGCCTCCTGGGTGGGACGTGACTCTCGTCCTTAGGAGTCTGACTCGAAGTCCCTTCGAGCCACTCCGAGAGTTGTCAGACAGGGATCTGACCCTCAAGACCCTCTTCTTGCTGGCCCTGGCATCAGCAAAGAGAGTAGGGGAACTGCATGGTCTTTCCTTCAACGTCAAGCACTCCAGGGGATGGGGATCTGTGACGCTCGATTTCGTCCCGAACTTCGTAGCGAAGACTCAGAATCCTTCGGTCCCTGACGACCGGTTCGAGTCTTTCACAATCCCCTCCCTAATGGACTTCACCGACAACGATGTGGATGAGATGCTGCTCTGTCCTGTGAGGGCGCTACGGCGCTATCTGAAGAGAACTCGGCACCTCAGGCCTGAGTGTCGACGCCTCTTCGTTAGCACCGGGGTGACCAAGCAAGAAGTATCCAAGAACACTCTTTCTTTCTGGCTGCGTGAGGTGATCAGGAGGGTGTACGCAGCTGATGGTAGCGACGACATCCATACCCTTCGTCCGAGAGCCCACGAAGTCAGAGGTATTGGTCCTTCCCTTGCGTTCCGCAAGAACTTCTCCGTGGCGCAGGTCCTGAAGGCAGGGGTCTGGTCCAACCAGACCACCTTCACCTCCTTCTACCTTCGGGATATAGCCCACAGGTCCTTGGACACTTTTTCCTTGGGACCCGTGGTGGCTGCTCAACACGTGTAGCTTACCCAGCACCCGAGTGGACAGAACAGCATCGCATCCTTGTGTGACTGCATGAATGGATGAGTGAATGAGAGTGTGACTTGCTTCTCTTCCCCATCTTTTTCTCCTCCTCTACCTGTGGGCAGAGGGACACGGTTGTCACTACACTGGAACAGGAAGCGATGCAGGTAAGCTACTCGACCGAGCCCCATCCTATCCCTTTCATTAGGGATAGGAGCGATTATCCACCACTTCCCCCGACAAGGGGGGGGGGGGGGGGGGGAAGTGGAAGCCAACAAGAGACAAACCCATGACTTCATATTGCCTCTTGCAATAGGAGCAAGTTCTTGCTTGCTAGTTTAAAGAGGTACGCTTGCCTCCCTCTTATTATTTGGGTCTAGAGGTCTGACCATTGATCCTGCAGTACATACCCTCCCTCTGCTCTTACGACCAGGGAGGGAACCAAGGTTGGACGAACACCAGTCTGTTCTTAAGACTCAGATTCCACCCACCAAGAAGTGAGTCTTCCTATTGTAAAGGACCGATGGTTTGTATTCATATTGGAACAAATAATTTGTCGAAAATTGAATTTTTCTTAACTATACAAACCTGAGGTCCTTTACACATAGTCCCACCTCATGCCACCCCTCACTCTGTTTTTTCCTGGGCCTAAAGCAAAGTGGATCTTCACCTCCCAGTCGCACGGTGCGCGCATTGTCGGACAAGCAGTTAACTACCGAACTCCCCTGTTCGAAGCTTACGACCGGTTCCAGCTGCCGCAAGTTACATTCCTATTGTAAAGGACCTCGGGTTTGTATAGTTAGGAAAAATACAATTTTTGACAAATTGTTATTTGGTTCATGAAAAGGAATTTCAGACCAAGAAAGAAAGAGAATAAAGAATTTCTCAAAAATGGTTGAGAAGACTTCTAAAAATAGATTGGTCAGTCGGAAGGGGGAAAGAAGAGAGAAATATGTTGTATGTATGTAATCTTTGCACAATCCTATATTTTTACCAACCATTTATAAATGAAATTACAGTAATTTTAATTTGTTTAAAAGTTAGCTTAATACTTAGGGAGCATGATTAGGGTCATATTTAGTGTACAAACTCAAGAAGTAAGCATTTACGTATTAGCATTTTTAGAGACAGTGCCAAACTTACGTGAAAATTCCCCTTGTGCGAGGGGTCTGGAACCTAACTCATTAAGTTTGGGGTATCACTGTATATATAGAACTTAATTTTATTATAAAAGCTTTTTTGTAGTGAAAAACTTTTTTTATCCTTTTGATATATTAGTCTGTCTGCTAAATAATAAAGTATGTTTCAGTACTGGCTGAAAGTAGACTTGTTATGCATATGGGTAAAGTCAGGTACAGTACAGTATAGTTACTTTGCACGTATTGTTGGGATTATGAAGAAAAAAATAATAAAGAAATAATCCTTTCACCAAAGATAAGATTTAAGGGCATTATTTTGGAAGCTACATACTCAGAGAAAAACACAGGAAAGTGCTGATCTGTTGACAAAGTATCAGGGATGAATACGCATAGTATCAGTTTCTAATATAGTGCAGGGCTGGGAAAAAATGGCATATCAGCTCTACACTCTTGGCATACCAGAATGAGATTTATTTGAAAAACAAAACCTGTGCAAAGCTGATGATTTGTCAGTTGATATGATGAAATATAGTAGGCTCTCAGACCATTCAGTGATTAAAACTGAAAAGAGGGAGTTGGAGGTTGACATCAAGCTGAAGAGATCCAGGAAATAAAGGAAATGAAAGCTGCAATGGAGGTAGAGAAAAAGGCAAAAAAGTGGGTGCAGGTAGAGGCTACAGTGCACCATAGGAGATGCACTGATGGCACCAAAGTGAACCCCCGTATTTATGGACTCATGTACTCGAGGATTTCTCTCCAGAACATATACTCCCATTATTCGCAGCAAATTCACGTATTTGCGGTATTTTTCTCTGGGAAATATCCACAAATTCATTTTTTTTTTTCAATTTCATCCCAAAATGCACTTTTGTGAAAAAACTATTAAAAAAACCAGGTATAAACACTTTTAGTGTGGTTTTCTTGAGTTTTATGTAACCAAATAGGCAGTTGTAACCGTTATTGTATGGTTTTCAACTAAGCACGGGTTCTTGCTATTCACGGGGTGTCTGTGGCACATCCCCCGCGAATACGGGGGGGACGCTGTACCCCTCTACAGGGCCTACCTAATGATGTATAAAATTGTATAAAATTGAACAGACCAGCTGTTCCAACTAGAAGATACAGCCTACTTTGACATCTGCTTACTGGAAATTGACCTCCATATCAGATACATTTTGCCCTTATTTAGTGAAATCCATCAACAAACATGGAATCATCATTAAAGAGAAGAATAAAATTAAATGATATTGAAAACATGAACTTAAAAGGTACATGATTGTGAAAATTGAAAACTAAACCGGTTTGCATGAGTTGACAGAAACACTTTTTGTAAAGAATTATAGTTTAGGAGAATCCTGGATGGGCAGATGACATTGCAGAAACTATTTTCTGTGTTTAGTGTCTGGACAATGAACTCTCATAATGTAATGTGTAATGTTCGAATGAATGAGACTTAAAATGTAATTCAAAATTTTTTTCCCTCAGCTGTTGACTTCTTTGAAAGTAAGGGCCCTTGTTATTTTTCTTTACCATTTATGTTGTCAGAAATATATTTATTTTGCCTTCACTTATTGATAGCTTTAGCCTGATGTTTAGTTAGTAAATTGTTTGTTTTAATTTCCTGTTATTGATTGCATGGAAAACAAGAACTTTTAATATTGGCTCTCTCTCTCTCTCTCTCTCTCTCTCTCTCTCTCTCTCATTTTTATTTCTGGTTTTGAATTGGTTTTTTGTCTCTTGAATTTATAAGGAATTTTACCTCTCTCTTTCTCCTCTTCTCTCCTCCTCTCTCTCTCTCTCTGCTCTTCTCTATCTCTCTCTCTCTCTCTCTCTCTCTCTCTCTCTCTCTCTCTCTCTCTCTCTCTCTCTCTGTACATGTAAACTTATGGTCTAACACCATTACAATTGGATGGTAATTTCCTGATATAAAACAACATAACATCAGTATTGAAAATCAAAATTTCATATTATCTTTGAAGGTTGTATATAAAAAAAAGGTAGCAGTTATGTTACATGTTACTTGAGATAGTATCCAGTGCATTTGTAATTTAGGAATAGAGAAATTATAAGTTTACATTTTCAAGAATTAAGATAGTTTATGTATACAGCATGTGAGCTAGTACCTAAGGTAATTAATGAAGTATAATAGTACTACTTGCATTGCACATCAAGACAATCGTATTTCTTATTTTACAAATAAGTAATGATTGCAGTACAAGCAATAACAAAAAAGTTCATGAGAGATTAGTACTACTTTGCATTACATTTTCCTTCTGCATTCTTCCTTATTGAGTAGCTGTTCTTTAGTCTGTACCATTTATGCCATCATATTTTCTTTGTCTTCAGAGAACACAAATACTGAAAAATCTGTCTCGAAAGTTACCGACGAAGATGGAGTGGAAGAAGTTGACTTGACGTTCGACGAGGAGGAGGTCGATCTTACCGAAGAAGATCCTGCACAGATTCTCGAACTCGACTGGAGAGACATTGTTGAGCCTAGGTTGCTCTTTCCTTAGGGCAAGGTGGGTTAATCTCAGGACTTTTACCGCATACTGTAGACTTGTGGAAAGATTTGTTTACAATTTTATAGACAATTTCTGGTAGCTTCATATGGCATTCTCAAATAGTTATATATGCACAGGCAATCCCGGGTTACAGCTGTCTCAGCCTACAGTGATTTTCTGGAGCATAACTAAAGTCTCTCTCTCTCATTTTTATACATTTATCTTACGATGTTCCGGGTTACCGAACCCCTGCTGTAACCCGGGACTGCATAATACAAAGTATTTCCCAACTTTAACTCAGAAAACGTTAGCCAGTGAGACATGTAAATTAATGCAGTATATTGTTAATAGTAAGAAAGAAGTTATTGTGCATGGTTAACTTGCCTCATAGCTTTCATGAGGGAGATACAGTGTGCAGCAAAACATTAACAATGTCATTGTAAAGGTTTTGCAGCTGAAGATCATACTTTGTATCTGTCATATGTATCACCTCTTACAGTAGACTTTAACCACGCCACATAGAAGACAGCAGATAAGACGTCTTCTTGAGCCAAAAAAAGCAGATGCATCAGAAAGAAGACGAGGGAATAAGAGAAACAATGTGTAGCTTAGGCAGTTATGAAACCCTCTCTCTTTTGAGAACAATCCTCTCTCACATGAAGAGATGGGGAGGCCTCACAACTGAAGATAATGTGTTTGGGAATCTTCACCTATAATTAAATATGGAAAAATATTAAAGTTTTGTAAGTTATTTAACTTTAGAACCGTACTTCTCCCTTATCATATTACCAATATCAACTAAATTTCACGTAGAACATTTCAAGACCTTTCAGAAAGATATGATGTAGGTTATGTGTGTGATATCTTAAAATATAAATATGCGTATTAGTATTCTTGTTTTTCAGGTACTCAATTAGTAGTAAAATGTTAAAATTTGATCTTCCAGGCTAATGGTGATGCAAGTCATTTGCATACTGTATGAAGAAATGTTTTTCAAACAGTCGAAAATGTATGCAGTGTTGAAAAATATATTTTGCATTTGTTTGCAGGTGGATATATGTATTGTATTTCAGAAGTAGAAGAGATGGGATTAATTATGTAAAGTGAAGTACAGTAGATTTATTCCCTAGATGAAAGTACTGTATGTGATTAAAATCGATAGATTCTACTCATTCATATATTTAATTATCACATTATTTTTGCATCTTGTTTTTCATGTGTCATGTTTATGAAATATCTAATGCAGTGTTTTTTGTATCAAAGTAAGATTTTTTTACGGTTCAAACATTCTCAGTAGTGTGGAAAACACATCAACATATTCTTTTTGTTGTGCATTATGTTTTTGAAGTTAGTTTAAAGGATTGCAGTTGATGAAAAACTATACACAATTGTGCGTGTATACTAGTGCCCCTATATGCGTTACTAAGGCATCTAAGTATATTGTTTGATCGTACCACTGCAATAATTTATTCAGTTTTCTCAGTACTAGTTTAAGTATTTAATTTTATTTCTGATAAAATTTTAGATGTTATGTATTAAATTAAAACTTTAAAAATTCCTTATTGGGTTTCTTTATAAATGATGGAGATTCTGACAAAATTTATAGAGTTGAATTGTTTCCAAAATTGACAGTCTTCATTGATTATATTCTTTTCACGGTCATACACAAGAAAGCATCTGTGTTTTAGGGTTCCTCTTATTCTGTACATATAGGAATTAGACCCTGTGCGCTTTTCAGTTCTATTTCGGGTAGGGAGGGAGCATGCCCGTATCTTTGAGGGTTCCAGATTTTGTAAGGTTTTATAGTAGGCCAGCCTATGTATGGCCCATTACTCAGTGGAATCCTTTGAAAAAATTTTAGTATATCTCCTGAGTGAAGTCTGAATATTATGATTACAGTAATAGTAATGATAGGGTACAATTTTATTTAAAAGAACGTATAAAATATTTAAAATAACTTTTATCAAATGGCATACAAAATGTTCATACACTTAGTCTTTTTACTTTCAATTTTCCTTTCTATGTTGAATAACATAGATCCCAGCACTTGGCCTTTGGCCTAAATTTTATATTTCATTCCCACTGGTTGGTTTTTGTATGTGTGTCCATTATACCCCTTGCTTTAAGCAAATCACTTTTATTGTGTTTGTGACTGAGTTCATATCTCTCGAGATTCCTTAGACTTCACTGCTTGCAGGGATTTCTTATATATTTTAATTAAATCTTTTATCATCTTTCTTTCATAATTTTTCAGGTTTTTTTGATAAGCAAGGGAACATCATGTAATTTTTAAATGTTATGGAAACACATATTTTGCATTATGATCTTAAAGGGTTCCTCTAGCACCTACAGAGTTGCTAAATGTTACTACATATTTCTGCATTTACAGAAGTGAGAACAGTATTGCCCTGCAGTATCAGACACATCTAGCAGAAACGTTTTATTTGAAATGCACAAATCAATCTGGCACTTTGTTGATGAAAATACCTGAAAATACCTTCCTAGAGATCTTTTTCATGATAACCCAAAGTACTACTGGTATTAAAGCTATATATTGATACGTATACCATTTTTGTTAATTCATTGGAACAGTTTCTTTAATTTCTTCATTACTTTCAAGTCAGACTTTATTGGAAAAGTTTTGTGATTTGTATTTTCGTTGAAACTTTGCAAATTTCTGAAAATATAAGGATTATTAATAATAACACAATATTAACTACTAATGAAAACATTAGTATTAAGAGACCTAGGTATGGGTAAGATTTTAAGAACTACAAAGACACACGGGTAATAAAAGATTAAACTTTGTTATAGATATCTGAAAGTATTAAAAGACCTTGGCTAAGTAAGAAATATTCCTGCTTAGGTGAACTGGAAAACTACTAAAAGGCCAAAGATTGTTCCTGTGCAATCCAATATCAAAAGGTGTACATACTTTGTAGTGAAAATACTTTGCTGGAAAGAACCTTGTGTCCAAAATATAGTACTGAAGTTTATTTTATCAGTTTTAAAGCTTCACTGGGAGATATCCAGAGATTATAAAGAGTATACATATTTGGTAACTGACCAAAGGTTGGACTTGACAAACATCCAGGCAGGCTCCCTTTTTCCAGATCTCTGAAAGCGGACTGCATGTCATGTATATTTATTGTATTCTGGCTTAGTAAGCTGTGATTAGATGTTAAAGAATGATACAGTAGTTAGCTTGCCCCAAGAGCTTTTGTACTAGTTATGGTATGGCTCTCCACGTGTAAATTGTGTTGAGGGGTTTCTGTGACGAACATCTTTTGCAAGTGGAATTCATTAGTTAATTGGCATCAGTGTCCAAGTAAATGTGTGTGCTTGGTACAAAGTCCATGGTGACTCTGAAATACTACTTTAAAACAGTACTATACTTAGATATATAGTTTTAAAAAGTTTGAATTATAAAACATTAATGGACTAGAGAAATAGTATTTGGAAGTTTTATTACCATTAAATAAAAATCTTTTCACTTCATATATGCCTACATAAGTACAGTACTTTTATTGTTTTGCTGGTATGATTGGACCTATTGTTCGTAACAAAATCTGTTTCATTTGTCTAGTAGATTTCCAGCCATCCCAGGCCACAAAAATATGGCAATCTTGCAGTTTACACTAACAAATACCTTAGTAGTCCCAGTTTTTCTGGAGGAAGTACAAATAGTTAATAATGAATAAATGTAAATCTATAACCTGCCTTAACCTTATACACATATTTATAGTGTAATCCTTGATGTATGATGACTATTTTTATAGGGTGGATGTATAGTTTAAGGGAAAATGAAGTAATACCAAGAGGGTTCATAGATAATTGAAGTCTTACTGAAAAGAATATGTACAGTTTAAAAGTAGCAAGTCATGTTAATTTTAATCAAGGATCCATATCTCCTGAATGAGAAGCATTTCTATGCAATAACCAAAGGATGGGGTCTTTAGAGGTTGCTAATTTTACTCTCAAAAGTGCAGCTGTGGTGTCACATGTTGTTATTATTTTTATTACAATTTTTATATTAGTAATTTTCATGCACAACAGAATATGGGGTTTGTGGCAACAATAAGTTTTAACAGGACAGATGCTCTGCAATAAAAAGCAGGCACTGAGAAGAATACAAATGTACTACTGTGCTTCTTCAAATGCCATTATTATTATTATTACTACATATTATTTATTATTATCCATTATTAATATTATTAATAATACATATTATTATTATGAGGAAAAGACCTATTTTGTGTTTCCATATGCTGTCATATAAACATTTTTACTTACATTTACACAAACTACTAGCTTACAATATCTCCAGATATCATCCTTAGCTGGTCACTTGTGATATGATTTTTCATTTCTATGACCTGTTTATATTCTAGCTCTGGATCTTGTCCATGGGGTCTTGCTAAAATCCTTTGCCTTCTTTCAGTCTGGGACTTTTCAGTAATCTTTCTCTTGCTGTCCTTAATGTGCTAAGTGTTGATCTTTTGATCAGGTCACATAAGCCTCGCTCATTTAGAACCAATTTGTTGGCTATATTTAGGCTGAATGTATTTTCCTGCTAATGTGGTTAGTAGGTTTATGTGTCTCTTGTTTACGCTCTTTTCTTTGTTTCATTAGCAGTAGGCTGTGATATGATTGTATCTAAAGGATAAGAATTTGTTTAAAATGCTGTTCAAAAAAAAAAAAATGCGTAGTTTCGCACAATTGGTGGTATGCAAGTCAAGTTATATGAAATGTGTTTGTCTTTCACATCACACTCTGTAAATGGTCACCTTTACCAGTGTTAAGACAGTTACAGAAAGGGAATATGTACTATATTAGAGCCTTCTGTAACTACGTATAGTTAAAGGAAGGGAGCACATCTTCTGTAACTTTATAGAGGCAGAATCACATTACTGTATTGGTTAGTCTTATGGCATGCATTGGTTACTGTAGGTCTTGTAGTTATTTCATAATTACATTACAGATTTTGTCTAGTCACCAGTATTATAATGATTTTGTTTGGTAATTTCATCTTGCAACATAGAATTTTCAATTCCTAAAGGACATCTGCGAAAGATTTGTTTTAAAAATTATACATTATTTGTATGTTTATAGATATTAAAATCTCTTGAAAATTCAAGAATTGGAAAATGTTGAGGGTTCTTACTGTGATTTTGTCAAGGGCTTGGTATCGAAGACATTCCATCCATTGTTTCCCAGAATTACTGTACTGTCTTTTGAAGATTTGCCTTGAGAATTCCAGTGTTCCTTAGTTTTGTTGTTCTAAATTGATAATTTTGAACTTGATTAAGTCATGGTTATAAAGCAGTTGATTCTAAAGACTGTAGTGAATCAGATACATATCTCCTGTTTTCTAAATTTTCCAATAAGCATGGTCAGAGAACTAGATCTTTCTGCTGAAGATAGTTCTCATAATGTAATACAGTATTTCTACATGAAACCTTGGAATGTCTTCAATTCAATTCAGTTTATTTGTTAGCTTGAGTTGTAAGGCCTCATCCATTTTTTTTTATTAGTTTCATTTAGTTTAAATTACATTTATATGTAAAATAAGAATTTTAACTTCTATTTACTGAGTTAATACTGTTACTTTAGGAATGTCCAAGTACTCATTTATAAAACTACTTGTGGTGATTTAAACATTATTTTGTTTAGTCTGTAGAAATGTTTTAAAATTACTTTATTACTTTTGTAATTCTTAATTATTATAAAAGAGAAACTTACATGTATGTTTACAGTTGTCATATTGAAACAAATAATATTTATGAGAGATAGTTACATATAGCAATGTATGTACGTGCATCACAGATAAAACTTTATATAAACATATTATTTTTTGCGTCGAGGTATGTTTTAAGTGGTCCAGAATTAGATAGTCATTGATTGTACTGGTTTTAACACAGTGCTGATGTACTGCTGTAGATTCCTATTGTATGGGAACAGAGTGTCCTGTAGTGTAAGTTTTTTTTAAATAAATGTTTGTTGATATTTTGTGTTTAATTGCTAAACTTTTTATCTCTCAATGTTTAGCTTCCTTTGATGAAACCAAACTTTCTCTGAAGAATCAATCATACTTTTAGTGTATTATGAAACTCATAATAAGATAATTGTCTGTCAGAATAAGATGATGGTTTGGCAGAAGATTCTGGACAAATGGGGATGTGTTTTTTCTTTCTTTCTTTTTTGTAAAAAAAAGGGCTTAATTACCAAAACCAGTCGAGTATGACAAGAATAAAATGAACAAGAAAGAGGATATTGAGAAATTCCCAGTTTACTGAAATGACCAAGAAATAGTATTTTTAGCCTATAAAAATAGTAGGTACCATAACATTTCTACAAGTTTCTCTGTAAGTTTTAAAGACTTTGGCAACTAACTTGATCATTCTGTTTAGTTTCAAATTCAGTTTATTTCTCTATTTAGCTGTAAATGCAGTCAGCTTCTGAAAAAAAAAATTCACCAGCTCTTTAGTGATCTTTGCTGATTCTTCGTATGCTCTTTCATATATTGCAAGTGATTAACTGTCCCCGTGGGATAATAAGCTGTCCGTTATCAGCAGTTGGTGTTGTGGACAGGATAACATCCTGTGGAGGAGGGTAGCAAAAGAGAAAGTGTGTGTTTGTGTGTATTGTCATTCCCCTGCCAACTAACGGTTTGGCGTGAGTTGTCAGTCTCTGAGCGTTAGTTGACTGAGACCTGTCATTGAGAAAGTTTGTTACAATTCGTTCCTTTCCCTCCTAGAGTCTCCATTCTTTTTATTATATAATGGAGAAAGTTCCTAGGATATTTAATTCAGCATTTACAAGAATTGATTGAGAAAGATACGCCATTTTGGTTTAGCCAAGAAACGCCCACTTGGATTGAAGCTGACATCAACAATGTTATCAACATTCGTGTGAAACATTGCCAGTTATACTGAATGTGACAAGCATATTAACGTTGAGAGTTGAGTTTTCCTTTTGGGAAACATGGCAGGTAAATGCTGAATGTGTTTGATTAGTAATTTTCATAAGTTTGTCGATTAAGAAGCTACGTGTTCCGTACAGTTTTACTTAAATAATTTCACTTAAGAGCTAAAGTTATAATATTTAAACACAAGATAAGTCTACGAGGCTCGTTAAATGAAAGAGAGCATTCAACTGGTACCATGTCGTAGTGTTTTTATGATTAGCGTAAACTATCTATAGGTTTTATACGGTATATAGCAAAATAACCTTAGAAGATACAGTATTGCAATATTACAAAAGCAACGGTAATTGGCTCTGGGAATTATCTTTTTTTGCTGCAGGAGAATCTCCAACCTAGAACCTCGAATGTAAGAGAGTTTAAATTGGTACCATATTGCTGATTTTGCTTTATATACATATATAATTATATATATATATATATATATAATATATATATATATATAATATATATATATATAGATATAATATATATTATATATATATACAGTCCTGTCCCGAATTATGCGTGTTCTAATTGTGAGATTCCCCTTTTATGCGGTCGCTAGTTCTCAAAATAGATTTTCTTGTATCTGCAAAGCCGTTCAAATTCTGCGAGTCACTCGCCGCAAAACCTATCAAATCTATTGTCTTTTCAAGTATTTTAGAATTTGGGGGCGTTTGCTGGTATCTGAGAAAAGGGGTGGGGGGAATGCTTGGAGGAAAAAACTATTATTCCTCCAAGGGGGAAATGCGAGAGAAAGATTTCCTGTTCGCCATCCTTTTTTTTTTTTTCTGCAGACACTCTTAGTACTACCATGTTGAAATCATTGCTAATTAACGTAAAGTATATCCATTATTTTTTAAAGATATATAACAAAGTAATCTTTTAGAAGTAGAATAAGCATTGCAATATTGCAAAAGCATCGAGTATTGCCTCTGGAAATCATTTTATTTTTCTTTTATTTTTTGCAGGAGAATCACCAACATACATAGCCATAGGCGCAGGAGGGTCTGTGATCCTGCTGATGATTATGGTGGCGTTCTTCGCAATCAAAAAGGTCAAGAAGAAAAGTGCCAAGGAAACCCTTCAGATCGTCAACAAGAGTTCTGCCACGGTGAGAAAGTTCTCTCTCTCTCTCTCTCTCTCTCTCTCTCTCTCTCTCTCTCTCTCTCTCTCTCTCTCTCTCTCTCTCTCTCTCTCGCTGTAGACAAGATTAGACTCACTAAAGAGCATGTACTATAGTAAGAGTCTGTGTTGACATATCACATTTACTCTCTTTCTCTCATTGTAGACAAGATTAGACTTTCTAAAGAGCTGTACTATGGCAAGAGTTTGTGTTGACATATCACATTTGCTCTCTCTCTCTCTCTCTCTCTCTCTCTCTCTCTGCTCTCTCTCTCTCTCTCTCTCTCTCTCTCTCATTACAGACAGGAGTGGACTTTCAGCAAACCCTCCCAAACTCATTCTGACTGTTAGAAACATTCTAATCGTACGATTCCTTCCTCCCTTCCTGTGTCTTGGCAGTTGGTACGACCCCCAGTTCCAGAAGGCGGTACCCGAACAGGTGGGGCAAGGGGACATTTATATTGAAGAAGGACTCCTGGCCGTTTTCACCGCCGAAAAGAGGTCAAAGTCTGCCGAATTCCTGCCGAAGGTGAGGCTAGTATAGAATCAGAGGAGCTTCTCTCTCTCTCTCTCTTCTCTCTCTCTCTCTCTCTCTCTCTCTCTCTCTCTCTCTCTCTCTTAGTTTATCTGGCTGCCTAAAGAAAGACAACTTCATTTACTGGTACCTAGTCTCGAGTTATACGAGATGATCTAGAGGACCAATCTTTAGACCAAAGTCCAAACCAATTAATTTATGAGGCCAGCCAAATAGCAGAGAGAGAGAGCGAGAGAGAGAGAGAGAGAGAAGTAGGGCACCGGACATCCTGCGTTCTAATCTCCTTCAAAGGGAGATAAAGCAAATTGGACCATCTGTGTGGAAGTCATCACTGGTCAAGGACGGTATCTGGGACGATAAGAAGTGAGCCGTTACAAAGGATGAGTCATGTTACTTCTATATCTACTAACGTACTACAAGAGCCGTTGCAAAGCATAAATCTTACTACAACAGTTGGGCCGTTACACATAGTTATTCTATTACTAGTTGATACATTGCATTTGAGCCGTTACATAGCTTAAGTCTTGTTAATACTACTAATATATGTTTATATTTCTTTCTTCTTTAGGAAATGAGAAAGTTGATTTTGCAGTTTTAAATAGACATTTTATTCCTGAAATTCCTTAGGAATGAAAATGAGGGAGATGGCGTTCTTTTGTATAATTATTTAGTGTCTTGGAAACATTTTTGTGGTTTTTAGTAATGCATAACGCAAATGCTCATGTACAAACACAGAATGGTCGGTACCATAGCATTTCCGTTCTAGACGGATGACCCAAATATCTGAGAATCGTCTTGTGGCAACTAATTAAAACTTGTTACTGTTACCTTGAACGACTTAAAATCATAACTAATAAAATGTCACGTTTCAGATTAATGATAAAAAGTTTAGTTTTGTTCATGTTGTGATGTGTAGTACTACACCACTGTGGCATACTTAGTTCACGATATACTAATCCAAAGACTCTATGGAATAACTGGAATCATTTGTTCCATAAACCTACAGAGACTTTCAAAAAATAAAGATTCCTAATCTCTGACAAATCTCATTCCAGGAGACATCTCAGATCCAGAGACGTTCCAGCAGCCTGGCGTCGTCGAGACATCTCTCTGTCTCCTCCCAGTCTCTGACGTCACTTTCCAGCGATGCTTTTTCTGTGACTTCAGAGGACAACAGGAGGAATTCCTTCACCCTCAGGGTATAGAGAATTATTATTATTATTATTATTGTTGTTGTTGTTGTGTTCCTTTCACCTGTGTCTAATTACTGTCCTTTTTTCAAAGGTTAGAAGTTCTTTCTTTCCTTTCAGAGGCTAAAACGAACCATTTTTTTCCCTCCCAAAGGTTAAAAAGAACCTTTCTTCCCCCTTCAGGAGTTAAAAAGAACAGTTTTCCCCCTCAAAGGTTAAAAAGAACAGTTCTTTTCAAAGGTTAATAGAAACCTCTCCTTTCGAAGGGTGAAAGGAACCTCATGACCTGAAGAAGTCAAGACTATAACTGCTTCTCCATCTTTGAACCTTCCTTTCCTTTCCTTTCAAAAGTTAAAAGAAACCTATTTCAAAAGTTAAATGGAGTCTTTCTTTCCTTTAGAAGGTTAAAAATGAACCTTTCTCTCCTCTCAAAGGTTAAAAACAAACCTTCTTTGCTTTAAAATTGGTTAAAAAGAACCTGTCTTTTCTTTCAATGGTTAAAAAGACCCTTGCTTTCCTTTCACAAGTAAAATATAAACTTTTCTTTTTCCTTTCAGAGGTTAAAAAGAACCTTTCTTTCCTTTCAGGGGTTAAAAAAGAACTTTCTTTCCTTTACAGGTTAAATATAAATCTTTCCTTCCTTTCAAGGGTTAAAAACGAACCTTTATACCCTTTCAAAGGTTAAAAGGAAACCATTATATCCTTTCAAAGGTTGGGAAAAAGAACCTTTGTATCCTTTAAAGGTTAAAAACGAACCTTTCTTTTTTCCTTTCAAAGGTTAAAAAGAACCTTTCTTTCCTTTCAAAGGTTAAGAAGAACCTTTCTTTCCTTTCACAGGTTAAATATAAACCTTTCCTTCTTTCAAGGGTTAAAAACGAACCTTTATATCCTTTCAAAGGTTAAAAACGAACCTTTATATCCTTTCATAGGTTAAAAACGAACCTTTATATCCTTTCATAGGTTAAAAACAAACCTTTATATACCTTTCAAAGGTCAAAACAAACCTCATGACCTGAAGAACTCAAGACTTATTACTCCCCATCTTTCAGGGATCTCCGTATGTCGAGTTC